>NC_056733.1:1380342408-1380509908 GCF_019279795.1 Protopterus annectens
AAAGTATGCTTACAGGACTTTCCAGACTCTCTAATGAACTACTGCTTCCCACTGATGAAGGTGGTTAGGATGGTACCACTTCAGTTCATATTGTCTATGCTCACACTGCTGATCAGCACAGGTAATACCAGTAGTATCACTCACCATAACACCTTCTGCAGCAGCTATCATACTTGTCCAGCAGGTGCTCTCTAATGTTTTTGTATAGGAATTACAGGAAAATCCTGCTTTTCTTGGTACACCATGCTGGCTCCCTGTATTCCACACCACCTGATGCATCCATGGTGACTTACTCATGTTTGTTTAAAGAGCACAATTGTAGCCCCACTGCATGGATGGAAGTTTGTGCATCATAAGTGGGGTACTGTACTGCAGTGCACTGCACTGCAAAGACATGGTCTTAGTGCTGTACTATGGTGCTATGACTGAACGCATGATGTACACACAAGCATGCTTTGTGGTCACCCTAATGAGCATGGCAAGCATGATATGTATGGATAGTATATTGTGCACTGACAGGGACTCACAGGCAGTTTCAGTCAATGACTTCATTAACATAACCCCTTTGCTAAGTAGATCTTGTTACCACAACATAAAGCACTGGCAAAGTTTTGCACATCAATGCTTACAACCTTACAACAATGAAACAGAGAAACTGCACTACAGATATTGTAGACTTGAAGCTTAACAGAGATAGGGAGGGAGTCATGCTTTGGGAGTACCTCATCAGGAACCACAAACTCCCTTGGTGGACATCAGTGACAGTGTGGTGGATGTCATGGTGTACATGTAATTGGGAACTAATGACACTGGCATGCCACTATACTGTCTTCATGTGGCTGGAAGATTGCAAACTCTGAACATCAGAAACTTTGGAAAGGACATACAAGGAGCATGGGCTTCAAGGGCTATACATTGAGGCATGTCTACCATATGTAAATGAGAGCAAGAAGCTGTGCATATCAGTGTCTGTGGCCGATAACCAGATGCATAAAGTGGAGCTGTAGCCATAGCTACACTAAATAAAGGGGGAGGGGCTGCATATCCAGTGTGAATCCCACAGATTACCATATATATCAGTCAGAACAATGAAGTGCTACTGCACTCTGCATGCATGACATTTATCTACTGGGCAAAGGTGCCTCAGACAAGCACTACAGATATCAGATTTGTGAAGTAGCATTTGTGAATTCTATGAGTGGCTATAATAGGTGTCTACCACAGGTATGACAAAGGGATACTGGTGTTATACCCCATGCAGAAGAAAAGGAATGGGGCACTGCAAAAGACAGACCTCCACAACAAGTGTACACCACCAGCAATGAAGCAGCTTACAGAGGCAGAGAAGTGTTTGCTGTCACTAACTGGACAAGTAAAACAGCTCTTCATACCTGGGAGTGGCCTGGATGTGGAATGTGAGCTGGCACCAACCACCTGTGTGTCAGTAGGGGAAAGGATAATTTAGTGATGTTCATTACAGTACAGTATAGCCCAGTTCACTGCATGTTTGAAGAGAATAACTGACCAAAGCCCATCTGCATATCAGTCCTTGAGGGTACCTCTGGTCTGAAGTTAAAGCAACTTACACAACAAGGTTTGCCTGTTAATGTATCCAATATGCTGTGGACTACAATAAACTTTGCACTGCAAGCCAACACAGTGGACATGGCCAGCAATTGTGCTGTGACAACTTGAACCCACAACTGGAGGATATAATCCCTGAATTTATTAACTAAACCCACCATTGGAGGATATGGTCCCTGACTTTATTAACTAAACCCACCACTTGAGGATATGATCCCTGAATGTTTTAATTGAGCCCACCACTGTACAATATGATCCTTAAATTCACATAACCATTCAAAAGACATTGTTACCATGTTCACTTCCAATGACCCTACTTTGAATTACAGTACTGCAGTCATATCCATGTGTGCCATCTCCACCTTCATACCACTGTAGGTATGGTGAAGTCTGATGCACAGAATAGCCAATCCATCACTGCTCTCCATAGCCTGGATGTGATACTGTAGGTATCATTTTATTCTGTGCTGTCTGTGTCATGGCCCATAGTTGTGGTCCAGATGACACCTATTTGTTAGTGCTGCATTGTATTGTTGCTCCCTTTACTTTGGCTATGGTACTGCTGGTGCAAGTTGTTTCCTGCCACTCCACCCACACTTTCTGCTGTTGCTATGAGTGGTATAGAAAGCCCTGCCAAGATGTTTACCTGCTCCTTTATCTGTTTGTGCAATGCTATGTTGTGCAGCATGACACACATAACAAAAATGTAGCTGTTGCTGAAGGTGTTTGGTCTATATTTCAGTATCCATATTGAGGTATCTGGGCATCAGAAGTGACCCTTCAGTAATGCTGACACAAAATCAACAGTATTTCATGTTTCTACCTGGGCTTTATTATAGTTCACTTCTTCCTGGACTAGGTGTTGCATGTGGGGGTGATGAAATGGGGAAGTGGGACCTTCAACACATAAGAAGAGGTACAGTGTATGTGAACTACTCCCAGCCTGCAAAATACCTGTATGTACCTAAAGGTACCTGCTTGTACTGAGCTATTTAGCTAGCATTGTGTGCACCTACCGACCTGATGAACCTACAAGAAGTCCCCTGGCAAGAACCTCTGGTATAAGTCAGATATGTTTCAATAAGTATTTAAATATAAAAACCAATTAGCAGAACAAAAAAAAAACAATCAAATAATATAATAGCCCAACATTTTAATAACATACATGTAGGAAATAGTAGATGTACAGATATAGAGCAAATTAAGTATGATGAAAAAGGTAAGCCTCTAGATATTTTGTTAGGACATAAATTGCCTATATACATTTTAAAATGTGGCACTTTAAAACCTAAAGGATTAAATTGAGAACAGGAATGGAAATTTGTCTTAATTAACAAATTTGATAATTAATGATAATATTTGATTGTTTTGTTTCTGTTAATTGGTTTTAGTATTTAAATACTTATGCATATGTGTATTTTTGTACTCTGTGAGGTGCTAGGAGTGTGATGTAATAAAGTTGTTATCTTTATAGTCTCTGTCGTTTTGATGGTTCTAGTTACATCTGTTATTTTTTATAGGTCAAAAGTTTCAAATGTGTGAGTCTTGTGAGCTGCCCATATGATACATGAGCACATTATAAATAATGACCTAGGTATTATAGATACAGTAGAGAGTCAATTAGCCAAACGTCAATTATCAGAAATGTCAATTATCAGAACCAGCCTTCCAAAGTTTTCGGGTAGGAAAAATCATAAAGTCTGAATATGTAAACATTTTACGTATTTGCTTCAGCATGTTTTAGAGCTTGTAGCCAGCTTGTGTATGAAAAATATTCTTTATTGTCCATTGGAATCACTTGAATGGTTGAAAAGTATATTCCTGCATACAGAAAAAAACTATATTTTAGAAGTTTTTTTTTTATCTGGTTCAATTATATGTTTGATTATCCAAACAATTAGATTATTCAGACTAGCTTAGGTCCCAATTAGTTAGATAATCAACTCTCTACTGTATCTGAGCAGTTTAGAATATGAAAGCCCATCTAGATAATGTATCATAGGGTCTATGTCAATTCTTCGAATGCTCACAATTTTGAATGTTACATGGTCGAGACTAAATGTTCAAAATTGCAAGTGTTCGAAGACTGACTTTCAACGGCACTGTACAGTGCAGATAGGGAGACGTTCCCTTTTCTGCACTGAAGTGCAGTCTCAGAGTTGGTATATATAAGTAGGGGGGGTGTGGGGGTGCAGGGGAGCTTGGCCCCTGCTCACACTGTTAAAGTGTGTTTTTCTTTTCTTTTTTTTTTGATATTTGAACATCCAAATGTTGAACATTTGGTCTCAACCATGTAATGTTCAACATTTTGGATGTTCGAATATTTAACATAGACCCTGTATCATAGGCCCTTTGGTCCAACTGTGGCATTAACTGCAACACGTGTCTGATCTATGGCTTTCAGGACATCAGATAAATACATTGTATTGTAAAATGCTTACACAGTAGTGTTTTTTCTTCCCTACTGTCCTATGGAAACAGATGTGCTCCTCCACATGGTGTAGAATATTGTCAAGGAACTGGTTTAGCTTTGTGAGTCTGGTAGTTGCAGTATCTTTAACATGTTCCCTGTAAGATGCTGAAAGGTCTGCGTAACTAAGATGGTTAAGGCTATAGAACCAGAAACAGCATTCTGAAGCACTAAAAACAGATGAAAGTGCTCAGCCATAACACAAGAATGGTCAAAGGCAAAACACGATCACACAAACTGTACGGTAAGTGCTTTCATTCATTTAATAATAGGTTAGTACTAGGTTAGCTGCCCTTGGAAGCCATTGTAAGCCTAGCCAATTATCCCTTGTGAGACTCAAACCCTGTATCTTGTGTTTGTAAGGCAAACACCTTAACCATTAGGCCACCCTCCCAACCCCTAATAATAATAATAATACAAACTTCAACTTCATTACACCAAGACAAAAAATAAAATAACAATTTAAAAGTTTCCCTCGTGATCATGTGCAAAATTCCACTAGTCATGATAGCTCATAGCTGAATACTAGGCTAACTGCCCTAAAGGGCCATAGCCAATAACACAAGATCAGAATCAAACCCTGTACCTTGTGTTTATGAGGCAAACACATTAACCATTATGCCAAACCCACCCCCCTAACCAGTGCTGCCAAAACTTGAACCCAGGACTCTGTGCAGCAAAGTCAAAGCAATTTACTACTACACCATCTGAACTGTGTACATGAATAGTTACATTACATCACTAACTAATCTAAGTAAGTATGCACTTAAAGTTATAAACATTAAAAAGCAGAAATAATATAACAATATGCTTCAAAATATTAAAACTGCTTTATATGTTACACTTTCAAAAAACATTTTATGGTAATGTGTTCGGTTAAGCCAGGAAATTTATTAGCTTCTAGAATGATTTGCCATTGAGTTTCTTTACATTAAAGTAAAATAAGCTACATGTGTCTCCACCATGGTTGTTGTCAAATATTTTATCCAATTCAAAAAAATAAAATTTCTTGAAAAACACGCAACTAATGACATGCTTTGCCAAAGCATTTGTTGTTTCCTTACTCTTAATGGCTAAAATATGCTCATATACTATGTCAGGAAACCTTCTATTTGTTTTTCCTATATAAAAAGCAGGACATGACTCACAGTAAGCATAGAAACTGACATCTTCTTATTTGCAAGTAGATCTATTATTGGGTTCAAACATTCTGACTGAAGATTTCACAACTGTACTGCTATTAGACATATATCTGCAATATTTGCAAGAATGACAAATAAATGTACCAAAAGGTCCAGAAACATTTGAAATGTTAACATTATTGCTATTCCGATTGAAAAAAGAAAATAAATTAACACATTTGTTAAGTAAAACTAGGTGCAATACCTACTGTGGTCACTAATTCCTTATTACCCAAAATAATAGACCAATGGGTATTAATAACATTTTTGATTTGTTCCATGTCTCTGCATATAGGTAATGCAAATGAATTTTGAATAGCAGTGGAATTTATATTTTTATTCTGAGCTTTATAGGCATGCAATAAAATTGCCAAAAACCTGCCTGAGCATTTTTGAATGACTTCTTCAGCAATAACCTGTAAGTTCTTACTAGGATACCCACGATTCTCAAATAAATTAATTAAAATATTTACTTCATTCAAAAAATTGTCATGGTTGCTAATTAACTAACTGAGGTGTAGTAACTGCTCTCTGAATATATTCCACTTCATGAAATTGGGATGCATACTGGTGTAGTGTAAATAATAACAATAATAATAACTAACAATATATGTAGAGTCTTTGTACACTGTTATTCCTTCAGAAACTGTTATAGAATTTGTTCATTTATATCTTAGTCAATTTACCTTGTTACAGAATACTCAAATAAATACTATTTTTTTATTATTAGATTTTGTTTTGGCTAACTTTTTTATGTTTTACAACATTTATCAACAATTAAAAGGAGTTGCTATGGGCGTGAGAATGGCGCCCGTTTTTGCAAATCTAGTAATGGCCTGGTTGGAACCTGACTTTTTGATCAGTCACCCACTTTATCGTTATGTCAGCTTCTATAAACATTACATAGATGATTTAATTTTTATTTGCAATAGAAATTGGGAAAATTTTGTGGTATTTTTGACAGACATAAACAATAACATTGAGTTTTTGAAATTTACAATTAGTGCACATGGATTAACAGTCAATTTTTTTGATTTGTTATTAACTATAGATACTGACAATCAATGTTTTCATAGTCAGTTATTCCATAAACCTAATTTTGTTAGCAATTATTTACACCACACCAGTATGCATCCCAATTTCATGACATGGAGTATAGTCAGAGGGCAGTTAATAAACATACAAATTGATAAACTGTGTGTAGATGCTAAAATCTCTTCTCAGACACAGCGGATTATAAATCTATCCTCAAACCCATTTTTCACATGGGTTTGGAGTGTCACTTCATCATCTTGAGCAAAGGTTTACACCACCAGGTGGCTAGCCCTGCCACAGTAGTTTATCCATATCAGTCGCACCTACAGCCAATTTGGCATATCCAAGCCACCTACTGCATGTCTTTGGATTGTGCTAGAAAGCTGGACCACCCAGAGGAAACTCACATGACCACAGGGACGGCATGAAGACTCTGCACAAAAGGCACCCCAGCTGAGAATTGTACTGAGAGAACCTCTTGCTGTGAGGCAGCAATGCTAACCACTGCACCACAATGGACACCACATATTTACTAAATTTGATGCAAAGCAGTTTGGTTCTACAAAGAGGATAACAAATTGTCCTAGTAACATCCAGCTATCCCCAGATATTGAATTTAAATTAGATTATATTGAAAAAGAACTATACAAACTGGACACAAACAAAGTGCAGGAAGAGACAGAATTAATAATAATAATAAGGCTTCATCATGAACTTACAATATCATTATATCTGTTATTCACTAGGTCATTTAAATATGGGGAGATTCCTAAAAATTGGAGACATGTACTTTTTAAACCTGTCTTTAAGGTGAAGGTGAGTTAGACAATCCCAGAGTCATGCAGTTCCATAAGTATACATTCCTGTTGTGGAAAAATAATGAGGAAGGTTATTTTGGATAAAGTATTGCCAGAAATGGAAAGGTTGAGACAAAAAATGTATATCAGCATGCATATGTTGAAAATGATCTATAACCACCTGTAACATGATGTTCTATGGCAATATAATAACAACTATAAATGAAACATTGTGCTGTCAAGTAATCTATATAGACTTAACTTCAGCATTTTGAGTCATATACAAAGCACTGACCAATAAATTAAAACAATTAGGTACTGATGTATTATTGATGAGACAGATAGCTGCAGGGATTACAAACAGGACATGGCACATATCATACATTCATTGGACAGGTGATCTTCTAGGTTACAATCAGGGTATCCAACAGGACTCTGTACTAGATCTATACTTGTTTAGGTTGTATCTTTTAGATCTATCTTTTTCATCTGAGTCTGTATGCAGATGACTTGAAAAAAAATGGGTAAAATGGTTATATGTATTATAGATAGGACATGTCTGCAAAAGCATTTGACTAACTTGACCATTTTGGAAAAGGACAATAATATGCTGATAAATAATCAAAAACTAAGACGTGAGAGACATAGAGTGAAAGGTAAATATTTAATGCAGCACAAAGTGATTGAAACTCTCGATTCATTTAAGGACCTTGGTATATGGGTAGATCCAGCTTTTTGAGTTTTTCTAATCCTATCACTATCATTAACCAATTGGTTGCTATAACGATCACCGGGATTTAATAAAGTCCATGAAGGCACAGTGTAGAGCCTACATGGAAAGTATCCATGCACATAACCACAGTTCTCCCTCGGCAGTGTGCCAGGCATATTAATGATGACATACTACTGAAGGAG
This sequence comes from Protopterus annectens, assembly GCF_019279795.1. Taxonomy (NCBI): domain Eukaryota; kingdom Metazoa; phylum Chordata; order Ceratodontiformes; family Protopteridae; genus Protopterus; species Protopterus annectens. Next base: position 1,380,350,391 of record NC_056733.1, read on the forward strand.
AGCTAAGGAACATGGATATTAAATCAGTGTAGGTAGAGGTGTAGTGAATACCCGTGATAGCAGATGAGTGTGAGGCTTCCTGTAATGCTCTCCACCATTGATGTAATGTTGTGAAGTATTCCAACTGTATAATATGTCATTTTTATGATGTGTTATGATTTTTGTAATTATTGTTTTACTGCATGTTTGCATGATGCGGTGCAGAGTGCAGCAATGTCAAGCTGTGCTCACATATAGACAGCTGACACCTGGCAGACATCTATAAATAAAAACTGAATATAATTAATCACAATAAAGTTTTTATTATTTTTCTTTTTTTTATGTGGTGTGATGCAGGGCACAGTAGAGCCGAGTGGAGTTTAGACATACATCGCTGACACCTGTCAGACATAGGTTCATAAGTTCATAGGTTAGTACTAGACTATTGACCCTAGGGCTTATACAACATAACAATTCCCTGGCTATTTCTTCCAACAATATTTACTTCCCTGGACCCCTGTCTAGCAGGGCAACTGATATGATCCCTGGGGTGAATTTCATATCTCCCATCCAATTGTCAAGGTTTCTTTTGAAGAGGGCCAAAGAGGAACTCTGCTTGACATGTATAGGCAGTCTATTCCAGAGTCTGGGGAGTCCATGGGTCAGGAACCTATCCCTCCAGCATGTTTTGTTCATTGTGATGACAAGATTTAGATCCCTGGAGTGTGTGGCTCTGAGGGATTTGGATTTCTTTAAGTGTAGCATGTCCAGCAGCTCTGGGTTTGACATGGCCTTTTATGTTAAGCAGAGATTGCCACTGAGTAGACAATATGCGACAGAGTATAGCTGGAGTTGTTTTAGATGGACAGCATAGGGCATCTGCTTTAGGCCTGTGATTCTTTTAGTGAGGTATTTCTGTGGCCTTTCCAGTTGTTGCAGATGTCTTGAGCGGTACATACCAAATGGGGCGTTGTATTCTATAATGGGTATAATGAGGGATGAGTACAGTGGGACAATGACCTCCTTTTGTCTGGATGAAAAGCCCTTAGTGATGCCACATAGAAGGATTTCCTAACTGTTGTGGCAATGTGGTTATCGAAGGTGAGACCACTGTCCACCTGTGTCCCTAAGTCTCTTATAACACTTTTGGTATTTAGTGTGCTGCCACCTTTGTGGTAATTCACGGATACATGTTTTTTCCCAAAGGGGATAAATATACATTTCTTGCATTGAGCTTGAACCCATGGCTCCAGCACCAAGCATCTGTTTCTGTAAGGCCCTTTTATAGAATATCCACATTATTTGGGGATTCAGTAATGACATCTAAAAACAGAAACTGAATGTAATTACATATTTACTTATAGCTGTGTTTAAGCATGTTCGCGCAGTGTGGCATGGTGCTCAGCAATGCTAACAGGTAGCCTAGTAGTATATGTGAAGGTATACTAGTTTTTATAACATCCAACTAGCTACATGGGTAGAATTGTGGTCTTATGTGTAGTAGGTCCTGGGTGCAGTCCATAAGAGGCAGAATATGTTTGTAAAGGAATGTACTATTTTTCTTTAATTTCATTAAACTATTGTGAAGTTTGGCACTGCTGCACTTTGCTAAGCACTGTTCATTCATGTTAAGCAGTGCATAAACATGCTAAATGCTACCAATGTTTGCGTGGTGCTAAGCCTTGCTGAAACCACAGTTCTGTGAGTTTTCCTGCTGCTTGGCACCCTTTGCTGGTTTGCTCACTGCTAAGTAGTGCAGCACTTTTTTAAATGTTGCTGAATGACATGTAAGGGTGGAAAAACAGCCTATATTAGGCTCAATAGGCAGGAATCCTGCATCATTCATTGGAGTTGAATCTACTGTTGGTATGGCTGACAGTGTTGGTGAGGGTGTGCAGTTATGGGCGCAGAGGTGGGGTATTCAGAAGTCCAGGGTCATGGCTGGGGTCCTTGTTAAAAAACATGAACCCCAATGGATGCAGGGCAGATTCCAGTGCTCAGAGGGTAAGGCGGAGGCCTGGGACCATTTGGCCAGAGAACTCACCAGTGTTACTGGCACAGGTGAGCAGTCTCATTACCACCATGATGACCAGAAAAGGAGAAAGAGGGAAACCTTGGACATCTGGGACCAAGAGACGTGAGCAGGGAATGCCACACAAATATCTAAGTAATTTTACTTCTGTTTTACCAATGTGCAAGCTGAATGTCTGCAAAACTGGTATACATAATGGTGTGCTTCTCTCCCTACAGCTGCAGCTAAGGGGGCTTACAATGTTGAGTCCCATACCGGGCACCTGGTGAGGTTACACCATGACCATGGTAAGTATGGGTATAGTATGTTCACTGTAGTGCAATAAGCAAGAAAGAGTAAGCATTTACTGCAATATAGTATAAACAAGAAAAAATGTAGTGCAATAAATGACCAAGTAGAACTGTTGTGCAATAAATGAGCAATTAGAGCTGCAGAGCTGTAGTGCAATAAATGAACAATAAGATTTGTATTTCAATAAAACAATATCAATGCCAATAACAGAAAGCAAAATGTTGTTCAGCAGGATTGTGTCAAAACCATTGCAGTACAGCTGTATGCACTGATTATCTATGGTAAGGTTGCTGCAGTCAAGTGTAACCCTGTGTAATTGTTGTAGCCATCAAATTTTTATTTTATTTACATTTGTTTACTGGGCTAGTCTAACTGGATATATGTCCATTTTCAGTAGAGGCCCGGGGAGAAAAGCTCCAAGCATAAGCAGTGATAAAGAATAAAATATATAGTAATAATCAAGTGAATTACAGTACATTGGCAACATTGGTCAGAACAAAATTGTACAGTCATTTAGTAGGTTTAAGCTAAGATCAAATACAGAGAGCAAAAACATAATTTTTTTTCAGTACTATGAAGGAAATTATTAATTACAGATAGGCGACTTAGAGCAGTAGAGTAGAGAAGTATAGAGAGAGCAAGAAGGGGAATGAGATATCAGTCAGGGTTAGAGCAGGGACAAAGCCAGTGAGTTTTAAGATATTTTTTAAGATGATTTGTTTTTAAAAGAAGAGTGGAAGCAAGGGTGGAAAGTTCAGTAGGAAGCTGGTTCCAGTTTTTACCTGCTGTGTTGGTGAAAAGTGAGTCCCCAGCTTTGTTTTTCTGATTTAATAGTGGAAACTAGAAGCTTATTAGCTGAGCGTAGTGTTGCAATATTTTTGTAGGGTGTAATCAGATTAGTGAGGATAGGAGTATTATTAGGGTGGTAAAGGATCTTTTGGGTAATAATAAGTTGTTGATAACTGTTTAAAGTAAAGGTGATCTGATGGACATTTGGAGACTCTCCATTTGGCCCAAATTTTATTTCTGAGGAGGATATTTTGCCTAGTTTGTTTTGTGAGCCAGGGGGCAATTTTGGTCCTTATTCAGGAAGAGCGGTAGGGGGCGTGGTAATCTAGAATTTGAAGGAATCTAGTGTTAAAGTAGGTCACTGCTTCATCAAGTTGAAGATGAGACATTGGTGACCAGTCACATGCTTTCAGTTCATTTAGGAAGCTCTCTGGATTAAATTTTTTTGGAGCGGGAGGTTTTAAAATTATTAGTAATTGGGCTATGGATTATTTGTTTAATAATGTAGGTTAGCATGTGGTCACTGATATCGTCAGGAAGGGTACCTGGTTTATAAGTATCAAGATGGCTATTGATAAGGATCCAGTCTAGGGTGGTTTCCTTACTGCTTGGCTTATGGATTCTAGTTGGAGTGGTTATAATTTGTGAGAATCCATAAAGATTTATGTGATTGGTGGGATTGGGGGAACTACAGGTAGCCCAATGGTTTCCTGAGGTAGGTGGGTAGACAGGTAACTAAGTAAGTTTTCAAGAGTATTGATATTATTTCCAGGGGGGGGATATGTGCAAATGAGATAGATACATTTGGAGTTGTTGATTTGAAGTTTGGCAGTAAGGGTTTCTGAATTGGTATCTGAGGGTAGGAGCACATTGAAGGGTGAAATTTGGAGTTCAGATTTTATACAAAATGGCTACACCTCCACCCTTTTTGGTTTTATGGTCACATCTCAGGATATTATATCCAGGAGGGGTAATCTCCTGGTCCAGAGTTGAGGGCTTTAGCCATGTCTCTGTAATACAGAGAATATTGAATGAGTGTACATCTAAGAGTGCATGTAGGTGGATAATTTTATTGTTAATGCTACGGATGTTAAGGTGAGCTATCAGGAGGGAGTTAGATGGTCTATTTAAGGTAGTGATAGCAGAAGATGTTAGGTTGAGTAGGTTATTGGGAGTATCAGTATTGGGGCCAGGGTTTGGATGAATATCACCATCTAATAGGGGGTGTTGTTGAGGATATTGTGCAAACTTAAGGATTTTGTAGTAATTGTTTTTTTTTTTTTTTTTGATAAGGAAGTAAGTAACATGGGTAGCTCTATGGTATTTTGGTAATATATAGATAGAGGTGGAGGTTATGTTGCTGTGGTTGAGGAAGTTTATGCGAGAAATTGGTAGAGTTTGCTGGTAGGGGCGGTGTTGTTCAGGAAGAGAAAAATGTTCAAAGAAGGTTAGTGTGTATGGTATTGTAAGAGAAGCAAACTGTCTGCAAACTGTATAACTCACGGTACTGTCCAAGGCTGTCTCCAGGCCAATACTGGTCACATAATGCTCTCTCTTCCTCAGACAGCAAGTAATAAAAGGTATATGGGTGAGGTAGCCCAGTCCATGGGCAGATATTGTGTGTGGACTTCAAAGATATTTCAAATGAATAACAATAAAATGTGGTCACTAGCAGTGTTGATTCTAAACTACAGCTTTTTTTAATGTATGCAGTATGGTTGGAGTCCATGCATGTTTGTTCCACTGTCACTGCAGTCTAGTATAACACTGTAATAATACTAGAATGCCAGAGGAATGTCCTGTAACTTGTATTGCTCAGTTCATAGTATAGTTCCAGGTGATCTCCAGGCAAGTATCAGTCACTCAATAGTCAGCAGTGACTCAGTAGCTCAGTATGTTAATTGCTTTTATGTGGTACATTTTGCCACACACAGTCTTGGGTTTGAATCCAGTGATATGTACCACTAAAGTTTCAGTATCAGATGCACTTATATAGCCAAACTGGAAGCAAAGCTCTCTTCACTGAAGACTGGATTAGACAGTCAAGAGGAGAAGGTAAAAACTTGCACCGCACCACACTCATCACATAGTCCCTCAAAACCTAGACTACCAAAACACACACACACAGAAGTACAAAACACACACCTACATTCACGGAGGGTCTCAGTAAAAATCTGCCCAAACAACTGAGACCTCCAAAGCAGAAATGCAAGCAACCTCCATCCCCGAACACAACCCAAATGACACATAGCCCACATACTCAGTATGTCACTCAACTACAACCCATAAGGCATAACATACCCAACACTCTAGTCATAGATGACTCTATAGTCAGGCACACCGATGTTCCACTCACCAGGCTAAACAAGGAGAAAGTTACTATCAGCTGCCTGTTGGGTGCCAGGATCTGCCACATAATGCACGCACTCAGGTTACTCCACAACAAGTACAAATATGACTCTGTCATTGTCCATGTTGGTATGAATGACCTGAGATGTACCTCCCTGGACTACATGAAAAGAGACATGGAGGAGCTCTCCGATCTTGTAGCCCAGGCAGGTATGACTCTAGCCCTGAGTAGCATCCTGCCATCACCCAGAATGGTACCACAGTACAAGGACAAAATGATTGACTTTAACAATTGGCTAAGCTTCTGGTGTCATTCTAAGGGAATCCAGTATCTGTCTGTCTGGGATGACATGATCGACAGACCACGCTGCTTTGCCAGAGATGGCCTGCACCTGTCGCCATTGGGATTCCGGATACTGGCAAAGGCTCTTGCTACCCCTATAGTGCCTTTTTTAGGCAAGGTTCAAGTGACAAATTCACCACCGTAAAAGGTACAAGCAAGCAAAATCTGAGGGTAATGCTACCCAATGCTAGAAGTCTAAACCTCAAAATGCACTCACTTGAGGCACTCCTTAAAATGGAGAACATTGACATCTGTGCAGTGACAGAGACCTGGTTCAAAGATCCAGAGAGCACCCCTGCATTACCAGGCTATAATTCATACCACACATTTCGGCCACCATACCCAGACCGAAACACTAAAGGTGGAGGCGTGTCCATATTCATTAAGGATATCCACACCTCCAAGCTAGTTGCTCAGCAACAGACCCCCCACCATGCTCCAGGATTTCCAATCCTCTTTTCTTGATACACTGGAAAATATTAAGGTACAACCCAACACTCTAATAATGGGTGATTTCAACTACCCTATCATTAACTGGGAAAACTACTCGTGTACCAACTCTTTTGCTCAATGTTTTCTGGAAATCATCAGTTCCAACGCCTTGGATCAACTTATCCACACCCCCACCAGGGGCAGCAATAGCCTAGACCTGGTCATCACCAACATGGGCGACCGGTGGTCCACACCAGAGGTCAGCTCCTCATTGGTCACATCTGACTACAAGCTAATCACCCTAGACATCCACATCCCTCTCCCACCCCCTATTAGGAAAACAACCGTAAAAAATTTCTCTAAAGTCAACTTCACACTTCTTAAGACAGAAGTGGCAAACTTCATGACACCCATGCAGATGGACAATAGAGGTACAACTGCTGAATCCTACACAAATGCACTTTATAAGCACTTACACGAGTGCATGGACCATGCTATCCCTAACAGAACCAAGATGCCATCCTCCAAAAAAAGGAAGCCAATCTGGTGGTCTTCTGCCATAAACAAGCTCTACAACAGAAGAAAGAAACTGTTGCAAAAAAGAGTAAAATCCCACGATTGGAGGAACTCCCGGGTCAGCCTCAGTAAAAAGCTGAGATCCCTCATAAAATCCTCCAAAGCTAGTTATGAAAACAAAATCGCCACTGATTCTAAAGTCAGCCACAAAGCATTCTATAGCTATGTCAAGAATCTCAATGGCAACACTCAGATCTGCTCTGAGTTACAGCACAATGACACTAAATATACAGAACCAACTGATATTACCAGCATCCTGGCAGATAGGTTCAGTGCTAACTTTACCCCCCTCTGACCCACTAAACGGCCCATCTTTATACCGGAAGAATGCAAAGTTTTTGTAATCACAGCTGCACAGGTAAAAATCTCACTCTCCAAAGCCAAGAACACAGCATCCATGGGACCTGGCAACATCCCAGGCTGCATTCTACATGAACTACAGAATGAACTGGCACCCCACCTAAGTACCATGTTCAGTCATAGCCTCACCTCAGGCTTTGTGCCCATTGAATGGCACACCATGGTGGTTATCCCACTCCACAAAGGGGGGGGGGCCACAACAGACCCCGGGAACTACCACCCCATTAGCCTGACGAGCCTGGTCTGTAAGGCCATGGAACGTATCATCATGGAACACATAAACAAAGACATTGGAGATCTCCAAACTCTGGACCCCACACAGTTTGGGTTTGTAAAAGGCAGATCATGTCTCCTAAACCTGATAGACTTCTTTGAAGTAGTCACCAAAGCCATAGATGCGGGTAAGGTGGTTCACACAGCCTATCTAGATCTCACCAAGGCATTCAACACCATCCCCCACTCTGGAATTATAGATAAACTCACTAAACTAGGTATAAATCCCTATGTCACAAGATGGGTTGCCAACTGGCTTACTGAAAGAACCCACACTGTGAAAGTATCAGACTCCAAATCAGACTTCAGACCAGTGACAAGTGGAGTAGCACAGGGTTCAGAACTGGGTCCTCTCCTGTTTGGTGTTTACTTCTCTGAAGTACAGGCTAACACAGAAGGTTTTTGGCTAACTAAATTTGCAGATGACTGCAAACTAGGAGCCATAATCAAAACTCCTAACCATGTGGACATCCTACAAAAGGGCCTCACTGAGACAGATGCCTGGTGTGAAAGCCATGGTCTCAAGCTCAATGCCAAAAAGTGCATTGTCATCCCATTTGGTAAAAACGCTGTACCCATGAACTACCACATAGGCGGTGGTCTACTTAACACTGAAAGTGTGATAAGAGACCTTGGGACACAGGTGGACAGTAGTCTCTCCTTTGATAAACACATCGCCACAGTGGTCAGGAAATCCTTCTACATGGCACACCTCATCACAGAAGGTTTCTCTTCCAGAAAAAAAGACGTCATTGTTCCCCTCTACTCATCACTCATTAGACCCATTATAGAGTACAATGCCCCTTTTGGTATATACCTTACAAGACATCTACAACTGGAAAGGCCGCAAAAATACCTCACAAAGAGGATACTGGCCTCAAACAGATGCCTTATGCAGAACATCTCAAACAACTCCAGCTTTACTCCGTCGCATATCGCCTACTTAGAGGCAATCTCTGCCTAACATATAAAGCTATGTCAAACCCAGAGCTGTTGGACATGCTCCACTTAAAGAAATCCCAATCCCTCCGAGCTACACGATCTAGGGACCTAAACCTTGTCACCACAATAAACAGAACATGTTGGAGGGATAGATTCCTGTTCCAGAGACTTCCCATACTCTGGAACAGACTACCTATCTATGTCAAACAGAGCTCCTCATTAGCACCCCGGGGATCACTTCTGTGGTTCTGCTTTACAGGGTCATAGGAAAATAATTTTCTTGGGTGGCAAAAGCCAGGGTAACTTTTTGGCTAGGCTTATATGGGCCCTCGGGACAATAGCCTAGTACCTACTTATAAACTAGGCTAAATGCCCTTGTGAGCCATTTTAAGCCTAGCCAATTATCCCTTGTGAGACTCAAACCCTGCACCTTGTGTTTATAAGGCAAACACCTTAACCATTAGGCCACCCACATAATATATATTAATATATATTTGGATAAATAAATATGATGTTCAATTCTGTTAATACTACCAATGGCTTGGTTACTACTAACTGTAACTTATTGCTTTACCTCATTTACCACAGCACGTCACGGTAGGCTGGTTCCAGCTGATCCCCCTACCTTGCCTCAACCGGTCATGGCACTGGGCCCCAGCACATCTGGGACCCAGATAGGTGGTGCCCCCTCTGCTCTGCTGCCCCTGCACTGCTTGCAGTGTCAGGTAGTAAGGCCTCAGGTGTCAGGGCCCAGTGCCCATCTGGGAGTGGTGGCAGAGGGGCTGTTGTCACCCAGACGGAGCTGCCAGTCTTTGTGCGTAGGATAGCCTACCATGGCTATAACCACTGCCTGTACTGGATTGAGGGCATGCAGACCACCCTGGTGGGGCAGCCTCACCTGTTGCCAAGCAGCCAGCACAGCCACTCTCGGGCAGTGATGGAGCAGTATCGACAGTCCGATGGGTGAGGATGAGAGTCACACTGCTGCCGGATGGAGGCACATGGGACTCATATTCCACAACACCCTCCCTATCCAAGGTATTCACCCCCTCATGTGTCACACACCGCCCCTGTCTGCTGTCTTGTCTGTCTTGTTTGTTTGCAAATGCATCCTCACCTACCCAACTTAACTCCCCCACATGTACCTATGTCTCTTCCACTCTCGCGTTAAAAAAAGGGCACCTATCCCGAAAAAAATATCGTCCCATACATAGATCTCCATTTCACACACATGTCCACTGGGCATATGTAATTTGATCCAATTGGCTTGATAATGCAGTTATGTTGTCCTCACCCCTCTCTCTGGGGTTTGAGATTCCAAATTCATCTACAAATCTGTCAAAGTGCACAGTTGTTGCTGTACAAGAAATAGATAGCTATGGTTCTTTCCTGCAGCCTTCCTGCCTAGCCCTATCTGCCTTTCACTATGTTTTTCCCCCTCCTTGCCCCCATTTCACCACTTTCCTATCTCCCCTTTTTTGTTCTGCATCATGCAGCTCAGCTAAATACAGCTAGAATGACTATATGTGTTTCTAACATTGTAAGACACAAGTACAAAATAAACACCCTCTGCCATGTTTCGAACCCGAGCCCATCACACCTGCAACACCCTGCATTAACCCATCATGCAACTTAAAACAGGTGGTTTAAACAAAATATAGTACTTGCCAATTACAGTTATTATGCATGTTTCAGTGGAGCTGTGCACCACTCCGCACCATGCAAACTGCAATAAAAACTAATAGAATAAATGGGACTGTACCTTGGACTCTGGTTCAATAGTACACCATTAGACAGCCAAATACATGATAATGGATGTAACTGAGTGAGGCCTGTGATAGCAGGCAAATGTACCCTTTTATCAGCAACATGTAGAAAGTCACCTGCTAAGGAATTCATGGCAAAATACATATTCAACTGGGACTCTGGTGCAGAAATACAGCCATATAAAGCCATGGACATACTGATGGATGTAGAAAATGTATGTCACAGCCTGTATGTCTGTACATCTATCTTGCATGTACACCAACTATAGCAGTGACTCAGTAGCTCAATCTGTTAAATGCCTTGCATAAAATGCATTTTGCCACACAACAGTCCTGGGTTCAAATCCAGTGTTGTGTTGCATTTCAATTACATTATTTTGAAGACAGCAATTAATGAATGACTCATGCACTCATTATCCACACAAAGCATTGCAAATTAAATAGCTGCTTTTCACTGCTGGAAGTCACAGGCCTACAGGTAGGGATGCACATCATAAATCTGTACTGTATGTAGCCTAGTAATCTGTAACTGACACAGTTGCCTAACACATGTACCTTAAATAAAATAAAAAATATGAAAACACACACTGCTGGCAGTGTATATGTACCTTAAACACATACCGTAATTAAGTGTAAAGGGTACTTTCACCCTGGCTCTGGCTCTTACAACAAGGCTGACACAGATACACCTATAGCACCTACAGTTTGTTGTCCTCAGAAGTGTTCACACTTACTGCCTATGTCTATTACCTGCAGCAGCAGCTGCAGCCTGTGGAACACACAGCTCTATGTAAAGGTTTCTGCTATGGTCCTACCCCTGTGATGATGTAGTCTTCTTACCCCAGTAATCTCCATCTCAACAACTAAGAAAGGGGCCCTGGTTTACATGAATGTCTTATATATTGCACAGTGGTTGCATGTCATTGGCTAATGACAGTGCAACTCAGGTGTTTTGGCTGCAATTAACATATCAGAATTATAGATTGGTTTAGAGGCAATTACCTGCTAATGAGAAGCATGTTAAAATCCAAGCAGCTGGCTATGGGCAAACATTCTGTATGAGATTTTCCTCACACAGAACACACCTTTGCAAAACAGTACTAGTAGCACATTTCAACAGAGGAGTACTGCACTCCACCAGGTATGTAACTGTTTTTTGTGTATAATAGGATGCAGATGGGAGGATACAAGTATGGGGAATAGGGAGTACAGCAGTAAGCCTGTCTTAGATCTGTGGTAATGATGTCATTGATACCCTGCTGTCTTACACATACAGGAGACGTACAGTATATCAGGGTTTCATTGCCTTTTGTCATTTTGGCACACTAGTGTTGTTGGACTGTCCCAATATAGTGGTTATAATAGCATACTGCTATTTGTCTGGCACTGGTCTTATGACATATTATTGGGTGGCCAGCCTTAGGGGGAACACCACAGTGGACTGGAGTGTTGGGCATATGATCATACAGCAGAATCTCTCATGGCACACAGGGAACTACCTCAGTAATGATACTATCTCAGTTGTATCCACACACGTAGTATATTGTCACACTGTGTGGTATGACATGTGTGATCAAGCAGTGGATATTGCTGGCCATTTTGTTCTTGCTGTATCTGTACATGGTGGACATCCATGTATTTGATCCTGTAATGTGTTTCCCTCTTAGTGTGTTTGAGGACTAATGTGTCACAGACCACATGCCCCCTTCTCAGATGTGGAGAATGAACTAATACTTCAAGAACTACAGTAGCAGCATCACATCCTCCTATCCAGGGGGAGGCATAACAGGGAACAGCGGGCTGCATTGTGGGCAGACCTTGTCCGAGATGTGATTGAAACTGGTCACCAGGACAGGATATATGAGCAGGTTCGACACCATGCTACAGACATCATGAATGCTGCATGATGAGGGGCAGCTGATGTAGCTAGGGATTGTGCCATCACCAGTAGAATGGCTGCAATGGAACAACCACTCATGGCCACTGAGGAATTCCTGGTGAATCTAGGGACACACAACTTCCAGGCATCCATCACACCATACATTGTGGAGATGGGTGCCACAATGTCCACAGCAGAGGATCGTACAGATAAGCTTACTGTGATCACCACTGTAATACTATAACAGTCATTCTGTCAGGCTGTACATACCTTTACATGGTGTCAGGTCTAAGTGCTGTGGGGGGGTTAGCTCAGTTGTACACTCATACTCAGAATGTCAGCAATACATCAATTAACACAGTTGCTACTGTACATGTGAGATATATGCAGGTATTACATTGTGTTGCAACATGCAGTATTACTGAAATTACCTCACCCTCACCTTTATACAGGTCTGTCAGGAGTTCTCCAAGGTTGGGGTCCTACTTCTGGTAAGCTTGATACTGTTTTGTTATAGAACATATATATGTTATTAAGGGTAATGGCCAAGATAATTCCCTATGTACAATTAATGTTGTGTGTAACCAGAGTAGAATATTTGTATGTCCAAGTCTGGAACAGTTACCTAAGTTTCCTAGAGTGGGTAATCACAGGAGTGTAGTTGAATGAGCAGAAACACTTTTGCACTTATAGATTAGAGAGAATAAAGCTCCTGGTGTACATGAGGCAATTCATCTGACATGCCTTGTGGATACCAAAAAGTCAATGGTATATACCTTAGGCATTGAAACTTGTATTTGTATATATTTCTTAAGATAGGTGTACTGAGTTTTATGTGTTGTTTTGTCAGGTATAGTGTTAGATTGCATACCTAAAAGGTACACAGTACTGGTCAAATGTCATGTGATTTACCTGATGTGCTTGTTATAAAAGCCTTGAGGCAAATGTTTATTTTGTTGTGAGGAAGTCTGTTGTACATGAAAGTAGAGATGAGGAAATGTGAGAGTGGTAATGCAGTTGTGGATCCACATTATTATGACTTATTGTGGATTTTCCATACATAATAGTGCATGTAGTAAAGAACTACTTTTTTCTTAGTTTCCACAGGTGACTGGGGAGGGTTGGGGTCTCTCCCCCACACAACCTGATGTCAGTGTCTCTTTGCACTCTGATGATGATGGTGGCCACAGTGAGGCACAGGTAAGGTTGTTGGGGGCTGAATCTGTCCCAGAGGTTGACCTCTCTCTTCGGCTCCCATTGTCACCAAACACAATCAGTATGCCCACATATACCAAGTCCCCACAGGCATCAAATTTGGGACATTCAGAGGGTGGAGACATTGAACAGGCCAGTGTGAAAACTATGGCTTCAGTAAGTGTAGACACTGGCCATAGCCAGAGACCTGGTGAGGTCCCACACAGGCAGATTGACAGGGGTGTTCATAGGAGGACTGCTGTCTGTCCACCACCTGTTACAGCTGTCACATTATGGGTCACTTGGTGCATGTTTAGGGCCTTCTTAGAGGCACAGGTGCATTCTGAACAGAACACCAGATGTATGCTTAGGGTTATGGATGCATCATGCAGCACAGTCTGACATCCACAGCATTACCATATGCTGATAGTCCACGTGGCCATGCACAGTTCCGCTCCTGTAGTGGCAGTACATTCAGCGCTACAGAGAAGAGTGTGCTGTCTACACCATGATGTGGCAGTCCATGGGCACATGGTCCTGGGCGGTCCCATGGGGGATACAGTTCTAGGTAATAGCAGTCACAATCAGCTACTAGCACTGCATCTGACCTTGAGCATGGTGGTGCCAGTGCAACTCCTGGCAGAGTCAGTTCCCATGTTCCAGGTCTGAGACAGTGAACTGTCAACTCTACCATGTACAGTCCAGACCTGTCCAACATACACACATGTAGGGCTAGAACTGAGCTTGACTGTGTACATGCACACACTCACACATCACTGTCACATGCAGGTCACCTACAGACACACACGGCACCTCACCATGTTCCATCTAACTCGCTCCCCTTCCTGACTCACACACATGCTGTCAACCATTTGGGCCAGCCTAGGCCTCCAGCACCCCCACACATTACCCTGTGCAAGTGATGATACCTGTGCCACATTCCTGTCATCCTTCCCATCAATGCAGTGGAATTAAGCTATGTGTCTGATGCACAGGGTGACTATATTACTTGACATGTACTTGTGTAATGCAGTATTGTTTTGCCATGTCACTTGTAGTGGTCACCAACATACACTGTATTATGGCATGTGTCATGAGTACGCAACATACTTTTGTGGACCTTATGTTGTATTATGTTGTACTAGTGGAATTGTTACACAATGACAGGTACATCACAGACCTGTGTATGTTTCTGTTTCAGGAATCTGAGAGGATAACCTATGGAAACACAGTGATGTGAAATAGCACAGCATGGCATTGCTGAACAGCAGAAATATGACTTCAGCAAGGTACAGCACTGTACGTGCATGGGTGCATAGGTTCACATCTGTATGACAGTCGACTAAGGATAATGGTGGTGGTCAGCGTACTCATGCATTCATAATTTGTGATAAGGTCTGCTACAGGGCAAGGTGTGACCTTGCTGGAGTGCATATGCTGCCTATCTGTAGGGAGCATAGTAGATGGATGACTCACTGTAAGGACATTAATCAGCTATGTAACAATTAGTACTACATGCCTGTGGGAAACATTCACCTAGCAGACATAAACACACCCTTATAACATACCCTGTCTAATGGTATACAGAGCACCTCAGTGCACCTCACCACATGCTATCTGTTTGATTGGCTGAGCGACTGTCATCTCAACACACGTTATCTGCCTGAGTCCCTCTTGGACTGGGGCAAGATGTGCTGGTCCTGTACTGATGGTATACAAATGTCTTTGATTGTGAGGGCTGTATGGACATTATGCTAATTATGTTCACATGTCCTATGGCTCCATAACATGATGTATACTACTGTAACAGCCTCACACACATACATGACCACATTCAGGCTGGCACCACTTCCACTCACTGCATACAGGACATGCCAAGGCACACAAATATTGCAAGTTGGCTGTATGTAAATTAGAACACTAACCTAAGTACTGGTGCACACTACAGATCACAGTACCTGCTGCACGCAACACAACTCATGTCTGCTAGTACTATCAGTTTACAAAATATAATGCTTGTTGATATCAGCAAGCCTCGTGGTCTGTCATTGGGGGGCCAAATCACCCACAACAAATAAAATGATGCAAAACACTAACTAAGTCTAAGGTACAAAAGTTATACGTGTGCCATATGGATATGCACAAGCACCATGTTGGGTTGAGTGAGATTAGAACCCCTACCTATCTAAGCTTGTACACTATAGATCACAGTACTTATCTTAAGAATCATTGCTTATGTTTGATACTCTATTGTCAGCTGGTTGTCTTAAGGTGGCTGACATCAGTAGGCCTTGGAGAAGAGGACAGTTTGGAAGCCAGCAGCAAGTTACGGGCCCAAAAAGTGCATAACCATTGCTGATGAATTGCCCATGAGGGCATGTTCATTGTTTTACAGGTGTGTGTGTGTGTGTGTGTGTGTGTGTGTGTGTGTGTGTGTGTGTGTGTGTGTGTGTGTGTGTGCGTGTGTGCATGCATGCATGCGTGTGTGTGTGTGTGTGTGTGTGTGTGTGTGTGTGTGTATACATGTGTGGCATATCTCAGCCAACTGGCTCCTTGTCAGTGTGCCATAATCCTCTGCTGACATGTTTGCCTGCTATAACTAAACTAACAAAATAAATAAAACAGTTGTGATATGTACTCTGAATGTTCACTCCATGGCTGATTTACAGTACAAAAACACTACCAGTGATCACTGTACACAAGCTACAGGAATTCAATATCCACACCACTACAAGCCAATTAATATGTGATGTGGTTAACTCATCACTATTAACCAATTAATATTTGATGTGGATATCCCACCACTGCCAAAAAATTAATATGTGTTAATATGTGACACCCCTGCACTGACCCACTAATCAAGGTGCCTCAATCCTCACCATTAACAACAGTGAGGGACATGCACATTGGGAGGATGACAAGTACACACACAGTAAAGTACAACTTCCCTTAACAGCACACAGAGTTCACAGTCAGTCTAGAGCTGGTTTCTCCCTCTCTCTCCAGATCCCCAATAAGATTCCCCACTGGCACAGCTATAGGGTTAAGATCTCAGCTGAGTAGTCAAGCCAAAACCTCCAGCATCCTCTTTGTCCAACCAATGCTTTGTGTCAAGTCCAAGTAGCTGACACACACACACTTTGAAATTTGGTCTATATACAAACACACAGACACTCCTGGGGAAGGCTGGCACAGGTTTATTAGCTATGCCCCTTCTGCCCAGACTATAAGGTAGAAATCACTGCCACCAACCTCCCTTACGTAGCGGATAGAGCTCCTGGTCTGAATGAATGTATTAACATTAAGTTCTTTTTGGCACTAAAATAACAACAAAACAAAAATTATAACATAATAATATGTTTTTACATCATGACATCTCGAATGATGTTTTGATATTTAATGCTGTTTGCTAAATATGACAGTTTTTTACATTTATTTTTATGGTATGATTTTATGCCTTTAATTTAAAGTAATGTTGAAAGTCATGTGATGATTTATGCAACTTAAAAGGAGTGTGTTTTGAGAGGTTAACATTTTCTGAAGAAGTTCATGAGGAATAAACTTGAACGAAAGTGCTAAAGAATTGTGTTCACTCCTTCATTTCATCTACTCCTTCTGGCTTGAGATTCATTTTCTAGTTTGTTGTGTGCCTTTATGTTTTTTTTTTACCCTTTATAAATACTTGCATCTTATAAAATCAAAAAATGAACAGGAGGAACTGTTGTCCAACAATAACCAAAACCAAAAAGAAAAGGACAGGAGTAAGAAGCACTCCACCACTCGTGGCTGTAAATTAAACTCATAAATTTATTGCACTTAACGCAAAATTTCGTCCAAGTATTCCTCAGACTTCATCAGATAAGCCCCATGTTAAATCAATTACCCATATACATGTACATATATATATATATATATATATATATATATATATATATATATATAGATACACACACACACACACACACACACACACACACACACACACACACACTTGTAATTAATCCAATAAACTAACTGAAAACAAGTACAAATATTTAAAAGGGAAATAACCCATAATATTTAGTATAAACATTAAATAAATTATATATGCTACAACGAGACTTAAATACTATGTTAAAAACCTTACCAATATTTTCTAATACATAAATAGATCTAACAAAATGATTGAATAAAAAATAAATAATTAGTCCAATATAATACCAAAATATGAAGACTATAAGTCATAAAGTCATGAGTGTATTTTGTATATATATTCCTAAATAAGTCTAAATATTTAAAACATTTAGAACAACTCATAGTTTTGCCAACCTGAGTTTTAAAAGTGGTGTCAAAGAAATGTTATCATTAAGGCCAGGTTCCTTGTTGGCCTGGAGTACCACTTGCCAAAAGGCTTCTCTGTAAGCCAATTTGGCTTCCCATGGTCCCCCTCTCAATTCCTTTTGTACTTTTTCAATCACAAAAAAAAAACAAACTTAGCCTCAGGACATATGGCAAGATGTCTGAATAAAGCATTATAGCTGTTTTTGTTACTAATACTGTTCATATGCTCATATATCCTACGTTTAAGTTGTCTCTAGGTTTTCCCCACATAAAAACTTTGACATACACTGCAAATAACTAGGTAAACCACCCCAGAGCTATTGCAGTTAAAGTAACAAGGGGAAACCAAGACTTTTTGTCTGGAGCTAATCAAAACTTCTTTCTTTTGTATAATATAGGGGGACTGTTTGCAAGCTCCACACTTATATGTCCCCTTTCTTTTGTGTGAAAGGTGGAGCTCATAATTGGTATTTTCCAGAAGATTTTTTATATTCTGGCCTTTTCTAAAAATCACCTTGATGGTTTTATTTTTAAGGTTGGGTAAATCTGTAAGATCAAAAAATGTTTTATGCTCATTTTCAGCAATAGCCCTAATATGATGTGCATTACCACTAAAATTAGTAATAAAGAATCTGTTGTAACTTCCATCAGTCTGACCAAGTTCTCCTTGTTGATTAGAAAAATCAATGCCCCTCCCCAAAATTGGTTTGTATTTATCATTCCTACCCTGCAATACTTCTTGTTGGATTTTGTTAATTAAATCTTCAGGGTAACCCCTTTCCAAAAACATTCCCTTGAGGTGTGAACATTCAGTTCCAAAATCAATTTCAGTGGATGTCATACAACTAGCACACACATATTGACCTTTTATAATCCCTTTCTTCTGAAAGAAAGGGTGAGAACCTGTAAAGCTAATAAATGTGTTGGAATAAGTAGGTTTTCTGTAGATAGAAGATTTAAAACCTTGTTAGTGTTTGCCAATTAATACATCTAGGTAGTTCATTTGATCAAAACTGGTCTGGTAAGTACATTTAAAAAATGCAGTAGTTTGATTAATGTATTGAATAAACTCATCCAGTTCTTCTAGTCTGCCTGTCCAAAAAATGCAGATGTCATCCAAAAACCTAGTATATAGGTTCCACTTATGGACGCATTCACTGTTGCACAACATTTTTTTTTCTCCCATATGGATACTACTATATCTGCAAAAATGGGGGTGCAACTGGCCCCCATTGCCACCCCAGTCTCCTGTTTGAAGAACTCACCTTCGAAATACATAAAATTGTTTTTCAAAACAAGATCAGCTATTTCCAAACACATAAATATGTCATTCTCAGTAGCACTAGAATTGCCCCTAAGAGCTTCCTCAAACCAGGCCAATCCAGTCTCATGCGGTATTACTGAAAATAAGTCAACGACATCGACCGTAACAAAAATTAGTCCTGGTGTATATAGGTCAGTAGTAACCTTACTCATGAATTCCCTTGAATCCTTAAGTAGGTAGACCTCCCTCCCCCATAATACCTTAAGCTTCCAATCAAGAAACTTGGCTAAGGTTGCAATCTTGGAACCTTCAGAGGCCACAATGGGCCAAAGGGGGGTTCCCTTGTGCACTTATGGATCTTAGGTATCCCAAAGATGGAGGGAACCCTCGGGGAATCATTCCCCAAGTATTGTAGAGTTCTAAAATCAATAATCCCTTGATCAAAAATATCCTTAAGTGCTAAATCAATTTTTTTATATGATAGGTTAACCTCATTGATGGATACCTTACTGTATCTACTACCATCATTAAGGATAGAAAACATCTTGCCTTCATATATAACTTTATCCATAAGGATGACCCCTCCACCTTTGTCAGGTTACATAACACGCATAGATGAATCAGAACACAGTTGTTTCAACACCTGCCTCTGTTTAATGTCCAGATTTGAGTGGACCCTGTTATTTTCAAACATTCTCCTGATTTCATTTTCCATAACTAATTCTAAGTTTTTAAGTTGGGGATGTATGGGGGGGGGGGGTTAATACACTACTTTTCTTAGGTGTGTCAGAATCCGACCTGGTAGACTGATTTCCAAAAATGTTCTCCAAATTCAATTTTCGAATAAACACTTTTAAATCAAAAATGACCTGAGTCAAGTTATTTTTCTTGTTGGGAACAAATTTGAAGCCCTTAACAAAAAGGTCAAAGAATTCATTGGTAATTTCATACTGACTATAATTAAATACATGGAAACCGCATCTTGAAGCAATTTTAACATTGTCATTTACTTCCACATATTTAATAACATTTTAATCTAATACCGATGATTCCTGAACCCCCCTCCCTCCTGAAAACGATTTCCCCTGTAAAAATGGTTAGGGTTAGAATTGTTGTTTTTATTATGCAATTTATCAGATCTACGGGGTAGAGGTTCTCGATAGTTATCATAAACTATTTCCCTTTGTACGTTAGTGGAATTGTCACTAAGTCCACCTTGCTGGTTAAAATTAGAACGTACATTACCTTCCACCCCAACAGGTACATAAGACTGTTTAGGTTGGGGATATTGTCTCCCCTCTCGATATTCCCTAATGTCCCTGTCCAATTTCTTATACTTTCTGTTTAAAATATCATCACATTTCCTATCAATAAGGTTCCTAATATCATAATACTTCTTTTTCTCTGTTTCCAGACCAAACAACAAGTCACTCGTAATGCGGGAATTATACATTGCAATTTTTTCCTGTAAAACCACAATTTGAAAAGATAACTATCAAGAACCTCTACCCTGTAGATCTGATAGATTGCATAATAAAAACAACAACATTTCAAAAAAGTAAGAAGAAGTGAACTGATAAAAAGTTACAATAACATTAACAATTCTAGAGCAGAAGTAGCTAATGGACCAACAACTTATGCTAATAAAAATCAGGGTTTTCAGAAATATACGCAGAAGAAGCGATGGAACAGGAAGAGGAATCAGAACAACAGGAGATGACAGAGACAAATCATGAACTAAATGGACCTGATATTATAGAAAACAACAATAAAGATTTTACTATTTACAATTTTTCTTCTTTTCAGGTCACACAAGTTTTGGTGGATACACTTTCCAAGGGTTTAACTTTCATACCATCAAGTAGAATGAATTTGGCAGAAACGATTTGTGATCTTAAACTTTTTGCAGCTATATATCTGTATAACAGATGCAGATATGTTTATGCTTTCTTTTGCAGTCTTATAATAATAGTATAGATAAATATGCTCAATTATACATACTTATTCTATCATATACCTTCAATTACATAACCTTTTATATAGTTTATTTTTTAAATCTATGTTCAATATGACCAAAAAGAAAAAATAATATATATAATACTTATTATAGAACTCTGGCCTTTTGCCACTACCTGGTCAACCTACTCAGTCAGCTAGTTGGGGGTATGCTTATGTAAGCCATCATACCTGTGGTGGCACTGCTGGCTGGACTGGCTTATCCCTGCTAGGGATGACAGATATTCTTCCATCTCCTGCCAGCTATCAATCTTTTTCCACTCAATTTCTCTTGTACATGCCTGGATCTTATCCAGATATAACTTGCTAAGTAGGTATGGCATAATCAAGCTAATCTTATCTGCCCAGCTTGGATTACGGCCTTATGCCTTCATGGTGCTGCCATTTTTCAAAGTGCCAGAACCAGAATTAAGAAAATTTGAGCAGGGTTGTGGTTCTCAGGTTTAGAACCACTACCTCTGGGTTGTGACATCACCTTAACTAAACCCAGTTAACTAACAGGGGAATTAGGCCAGGTACTGTTATTATAGGCAAGTTTGGTTTAACCAAATATGCTTTCTCATGTACTTTTTTTTCTTAAAGGAATAAATTCACATATCATTTATATGTTGGATAATAAACATTATGCAATCAGCATTTTTCTTTATATTACTTTTAATTGCTGGGCAGTCTTAACTACCTTTTTAGAGGATTACACCTGAATGTCATTTATTCATGCAGTAGAACTGCAGCAATTTTTGAGGGGAACAGAAATTCATATTTCTGTGTGTGTGATTACCAACTTTTATTAAATGTTGAGTGACTTGAGGTTAGAAGGTGTGCTACTTGATGATAAATGGGCACAGACTGTCATTTATTCATACAGCAGAGCAACAGTATTTTTTGGTAGGGGTTGCAGAAATAAATAGTCCTAAGTATGTGATTACCAGCTTTTATGAAATTTTGAGTGGTCTGAGGTGAGAAAGTGAGCCAGTTGATGTTAGATAGGACGAAATTGCACTTCATGGTTATGCAAACTCTCATGCATGACTCCATTTTGTTTTTTTTTCTAAATGCATTCAGATTTGAGCATATCAGAGGCTATCCATGCATTCCCAAGGCATGCTGTGGACTCCTAAGGAGTGCAGCAGACTCTGCTGCTGTCCACAATGTATTCACATACCCCAGGCTGCATCAATGAGGAGACAAAAATGAGTTACATGGATAAGTGGCTGTACAAGTATTTGTATTACAACTATTCATAGAGATAAACATAAAATCACCTAATTTGCATATTCAATATGTAAATGGACCTGAATTTTCATGAAGTAATTTAACACCAGCATATTAATTTGCAATTATTTGAATAAGGTAGCACATGACTTAGGAAAACACAGACTTGTTAAAGTACAAAAAAAATAATTGAAATATTGTGAATTAAATGACACACTTTAGAATGATGTAAAGTTTGTGAGCTCATTTCAAGAGATATTTCTGTTACTAATATGATGGGCAAATTACAATATTTTTTAGCGACTATTGTAAAGATATCATTTGTGAGTAGAAACTCATAGCAACAGCAGTGGAAATGATTTATGATAACTGAGACAGTCATTATTTTTGTATCATGTACTGATTGTACATACATAGTAAAAATGCAATATTTTAATTCTGAAGCATTGAAGTGATAAGTATGCACTGGCAGAAAAATGTTACTTTACTTAAAGATTTCTGATTGTCATTGAAAACTGAAAAATGAGAGTAATATGAATTCAAGACAGTGGCTGAGGCTAGGGAAAGGAAGTATCTGTTAAACAGATTGTTTTACTGTTGTGAATGTATGTACAATACTGGAGACATTGCTGTAGCACACTTTTACTTGGTTGGACTGAGATTTGTACATGCATATATTTATGGTGTTGTGTCAACTACCTTTTTTATAAGGATGACAGGCATTCTGTCATTGTTGAGTTGTTTAAAGTGATGATTTTATCAAAAGTTTTTGTGTATGACTATGGCATGTTTTCACTTGTGCAGTAATGATGCAGAACAGGGGGTCAAGGCAGAGAAAGGACGACTTCAGCCATGAGGAAAACAGTATTCTCATGGCAGTCCTTATGACATACAGGAATTGTCTGTTTGGTAAAGGAGGCCCAAACTGAGAGGAAAAAAGACTAGAATCAAGGTGTCCTGGACATTAATGCAATTGGTGGGAGAAACTGCACATTAACACAGTGCAAGAAGAGGGCAAATGATATAGTAGAACATGCCAGAAGCAAGGCAATGCAGAATGTAATTGCCCATACCAGTATGGGGGAGGGGATCCAACAATTTTCCCAGTAACAGCAGATGAACAATACTTCCTCTCCATCCATGAAGATGACTATGACACAGAAAATGGTGGTACAAAAATAATCAGAGGTGATGTGGACACTATTATCAACAACTGTAACAGCAAAACTCATCTACTCAGGAAGGTTGGTTTAAAAGCAGTAGCATATATTTATACAGAGAACTGTATGCTGACATAGAATGCACACATGACAATTGCTATTAATAGGGGAACCTTCCATTTCTAAATGAAATGACAATGAAGACAGTGTGCATGGTAAGTGTCCCCCACACCTCCTTAATGCTATTTTTTATTAGCGATGTTTTCCAATCATTTTTACAGGGTCAGCAGTAAAAACAAACAGCTTCGCTATGCAAATGAATATGGAGCATGTTAGCAGTAAAATAACAAATGAAAATAATGATAACATAGTTATGTTTATGAGGCAGCCTGAGAAATGTGGCACACAGTACCCATGTTTCATGGCAGGCTTTTGCACCCCACAACATGTTAATAACTTTGAAGTAAGTGACAGTGCATCATAATGTCAAGGACACATTTGTACAGTGGGAAAACTCATACACCTCTACTCCAGCATCTCCAACTTCAGGCAAACACTTTCAGGATGATGCCAGACATTCAGAGGTAACTGTGTCCACAGTGACACCCTTACAAAGGGGGTGCCAATGCAGGAATTTGTTACAGCTACCTCAGGAAATGTAAAGCATTGGGTAGCCAACAGAAAATGTGCTGTGATATTGATAGGGCTGAGCCACAGAAAGCCAGCTAGAAATACTCAGAGTCCTCCAAGGTTTGTGTGAGGATTTCTAGCACTACTTGGAAATGGCACAGAGTATGGATATTGTCATAATCACACTGCTGCATAGTATGGTCGCACACCAAACATCAATGGCCACTTCCATTCTTTTACCAGTTAAGACTTACCTGATTCAAGCAGGACTCAGTCTTGAAAGGGAAAGATGATGAAGTTTTGTTTAGACAAGTAGGTGCAGGTCACATGAGACTACAAGTGTTTCTCAAGAAAATGCTGTAATTAGTCAGGGGGAACAAGCATAACAGATTTCATGTAGGCCATGTCAGCATTTATTTACACCTAGCAGAACCTCTCATTTGAGGTCTCAATCATGTTACCACATCATTGTCAGGTCAGTGTCTGCAGGATCACCTGCATCAAGTAGGTCACAACATCAGACCAACTCATCATCCAACTGTCATGATAGCCCCTCTTCAAAATCACTTGTGTCATTACCTGCCCTCTCTCTGGGAGATGAGTGTAACACATTTGACCTTGACCTACTGTGAATCATGTGTGACATTTGTGTTACTTACAATTTTACAATCACAACTACTTTCAATGTTTAACTCAAAAGTCAAAGTTAAAGTGAACTTTATTGTCATTCAGACCGCACAACAGTGCAACTGAATGAAATTGCATTACTTCGAACTCAATGTGCATATGACATATACTGATATTAATACAACAATAACACATATACTAAAGCTAATCCAACAATAACAACAGTAAGATATTTATGCAGTGCAGTAACAAATACAATGACATGCACCAAGACTATTCCACTTACATGTCTTTGTCAGTGCCCAAAATATTGCACAGATAATATATTGCACAGATCAACTTCAGACATATTTCAAATTGCACGGAATGCTAACTTGACATATTGCACATAATGTTAACTTGGCATCATTACTACTGCACATAAGGTATAAGATTGTACTTTCATGGAGTTATTGCATATGTCTGCGAATTACTTCAGCATTGTAACTCCAGACCTCCATGACTAGCATGGTGTATGTTATTACTGGAGTTCAGAAGTCTGATGGCCTATGGAAAAAAAGCTTCTATTAAATCTGGTCATTTTGCAATGTAAGCTGCAGTATCTCCTGCCTGAAAAACATGAGAACAGGCCTGGGCAGGGTGAGTGCAGTCATTGACTATTTTCATGGCTCTACCGAGGCACCAATCAGAGTTCAAGTCCTGGATAGATGGGAGCATGGACGATAATTCTCTCAGTCACTCACTTTCACCACCGTCTGGAGAGATTTGTGATCTGAAACCATGCAGTTTCCATATCACACTGAGAGATTACTAGTCAGGATGCTTTCGATGGTACCCCTGTAGAAGGTTGTGAGAACTGAAGGTGTTAATTTTGCTCTCATCAACCTTCTAGGAAAGTGTAGATGCTGTTGTTCCTTCTTGACAATGTGATTAGTGTTTATTGACCAAGACAAGTCTTCAGAGATACGCACCCCCCCAGGAACCTTGTGCTCTTCACCCTTTCCACTGTTTTTCCTTTAATTGTGAGTGGAGAATGAGCCTTGCATCTCTTCCTGAAGTCTACTATTATCTATTTGTTTATTCACATTGAGAGCTAGGTTGTTGGTGTCACACCAGACAACCAGTTGGCTCACCTCCTCTCTGTAGGCTTTTTGTCTCCATTAATGATGGACCCAACACTGTAGTATCATCTGCAAACTTAATAATGTGGTTTGTGCTGTACCGGGCCATGCAGTAATGTGTCAGCATGGTGAATAGCAGGTGACTCAGAACACATCCTTGAGGTACTCCAGTGTTCAGTATGATGCTCATCGAGGCATTGTTGCCTACACATACCTTTTGCGGTGTGTCAATAAGAAAGTCCAGAATCCAGTTGCATAAAGGAGTGCTAACACCCAGATGGACCAGTTTCTCAATAAGATGTTGGGGGATGACCATGTTGAAGGCCAAGCTGAAGTCAATAAATAACATAACATAACATAAAGAATAACAAAAAGGAGTAATAATAAGTTATTAAAAAATGGGGGTGCATAGGTGAATTTTTTCAACTATATACATTTCATTCCCGCAATGGTACTGTCTAAAACCTCATTGAACTTTGGAAAGAAATCTGTGTGTCATAATGTAAGATTGCAGTCATTAACACCAGTGTGTTATGCATTACCATTGTTACAGCTGGCGCTTACCTACAACTTAAAAGTAGTAATAAACAAATTTTCACAGAAACACAGCAATGAGAAAGTTGCAAATTAAAATGAGCATCTTGCCATGTAAACAAATACTGCTACCACTTCACCCTCACCACTGCACAAATGATGATTTTTTTTGTCTTTGAGACCATAGATTATTGTATATGACAAAATAAAATAATTTGATGTGCAGTATCTCAACAGTCAACACATACTTTAAAATGAGAAAACACACAATATAAAGTAAACAATATTTACATTTTCACTCAAATGTATGGTATGAACTCCTGTTAAATACTGGATTAACTATTTTTACTAATTCTGCCACTTGAAGACATTCAGTGGATGCATACTTAGGTAAATCACATCAGTAGAATTTATTGTGCAAAACAGTTAAGAATGTTACTATTACTTATATGATGCCTTATGACATTACTGAACAGGAGTCAGTGAGCACTGAGGCATGGTTTTTATAAACAATGATACGAGTACCTGTTCTGAAATAAAAAAAATAATAATTATTTAAAGCTGAGAAGAAATATTATATGAACAGTGCACCACACAGGATAACCAACGTATATCATTGTATACCTGTAGGCATCAATTATACTCTATGTTTTTTTACAAGAAAGCTAATACTAACCTGAATGTCATGGTCTATACGTCTGGACCAGATGCTGCCTCTTAATCTGTGCAGCTGTATGCTGTGCATGAACCTGCCACATGGAGGCCCTTAATACTGCTACTTACTGGTCATCATTAGTCATAGTAGAACTGGAAATGGGAGCTGCAGTGACACCATGGGTCAATTCACTACCAGATTGGTGCATGATCAGGTTGTGCTGAATGCAACATGGAGCAAACATCCTGCACACTGTAGCTGGGTCATGCTGAAGGGCACCCTAGACTCATCCAGGCACCAAAAACATCTTAGAAGGCCAAATGCCCTCTCAATGAGAATACAGGGAGTGGAACAGGGATGTGTTGTAGGTGTCTTTTGCAACTCCAGTTGGATTTCACACTGACGTTATGAGCCATTGATCCAGTGGATATCCAGCATCAGCCAAAAGACAACAAAAAAGAGAGAGAGGGATAGAAGTGAGAAGACAAAAGACAGAAACAGTGGTTTAGTATTCTGTAATACATTTTATCATGAATAACTACTTAAATACAGTAGAAAAATTTGCTTAATTTACCTACAAAACAACTAGTGGGCATCATATCATGCAGGAAGAGGTGGTAGAGAAAGCTAGTGTGCCAGGTATGGTGTGCCAGATGTGGGAGCCATGTGCATTGCCAGGATGCTATACAGAGAAATTGGTGATCACCCCCATGTATTGCAAATTACCTAGCAATTGTAGGCTTTCCTATTGCACTGTCACTCACCCTGCGGCCTAGAAGGGGCCCTAATAGCAACACTGGTACAACCTATTTACACTTAGTACCTCAGGGAAATGTGCCACCCCATATAAGAAATTCATAGCTTTGCCTTTGTCCAGAGGTAAAAAAGTGTGAAACAGATGTACTGATCCACACATGCCAAGAGTACATCCAGGGCCTGCTGCAATATCCTCTAGGCAGAAGCTTGTGAGATACCCAGTGTGTCCCTTGTCTGTCTCTGGAAGGTCCCCTTAGCAATTATAGTGAGGGCATACATACCTTAGTATCTACAGGGACAGGAAGACCAGATATTCCACCAGAGCACCTATGGAGGTCATACATACTCACTAAGACCCTCATAATATCTCTGTCCACTGTAAAACCTATCAAATACCAGCTGATTATTAAATGACAGTGTTTCATCCTCTGCCTATATCTCTGCCTTCTTGGCCAGTGAGTACTACTGGATGCAACCAGTTTTGGCTCAGCCAAGACAACAGCTTCCAGTGCGAAATAGCAAGCCTAGCAGCAAGTGCCAGCATTTTCATGGATTACAAAGAAGATAGAATTGTAAAACTCCCCTTTAGATCTGCAGACAATGTGGAAAAAGAGGGAAATATCTCTGAATCACAAACAGATGAGAGAATGATTCATTGGAACACACTGGGCTGCATCAATTCTTATTTACATCTCATTCTGACTTCATTTGCTTTTGCTAATTCACAGCCATTGTACATTAGCGTAACTGGCTTCTATGAGTTGCAGTTTAGTTGTGCTTGTTTGCAGACAGTGGGGATAACCTTAACACATCCATTTAATGACTAGGAATGCCACCCTAATTTTCTACTAGTTAGTAAAATTTCAATTGCTTCAACACAGGGTAATCCACAAATGCAAGAAATTATGGTTAATGTAAGCAGTATTAATTCACTGTTGAAGTATATCCGTATTTTAAATTTAATTAACAGCACCTCAGAATTTAATTCTGCAAACTATGAACTCAGCTTTGCACCCAATAACTGGTTTCTCAATTTTCCTTTCACTCCAAAGGTTCACTTTTTCCAATACACAGTTCATTTAAATGTCACAAAATGGGTCTACTTGATATGTTCGAAATTTCAAAATGCTGACATTCATATGGCTGAGACCATATGATCGACATTTTGAAATGTTAAACACGTATAGCGGAGATCCCTATACAGCGCGGAACCAGGAGATTTCCCTTTTCTGCACTGTAGTTCAATCTTGCAGTAAGAATATTTAAGTATCAGGGGGTGTGTGGGGCGCAGCCCCCCATGTGGGGGTGCAGGAGGGCTTGCCCCCACTGCTAAACTCAGTTAGTGAAGTGTTTTTGTGTGTTTTACATTCTGTAGGAGATGTTCGACATTTGAAAATGTCGATCATATGGTCTCGGCCATATACAAGATGGCATTTTGAAATGTCGAACATTTGAAGTAGATCCCACAAAACATCCCTAATAGACATTTCTTGTGAAGTCGCAGATAACAAGAACAATGAAGAAATATTGCTGAATTTACATCTGAAACACCATGCTACTTAACCTCTAGCTTATGAACCACAAATACTTTACACATTGTTATGGCTCCTAGTTTAGGATACAGAATGTAGTCACCATTTTTTTCTGAAAACAGGCATTGTGCTGATAAACATTTCCCAAGGCATTTTACATCTGTGATTGCTTTGCTTTCTTCAGCACACCATTTTTCATACTTTGCATATACTAGCCGCACCTGCTGGTAGCAGGGAACTAGCAATAGGGTTCCCCAAGTAATATGTAATTTGGAAACAGTGCATCACAATTCATTTGTTTTACTTATTACTTTAATGTGCTGTAAACTACTATTTTTGCAAATGAGAATTCGGCAGTTTTATAATACTGATTTTAATGTAAAAAACTTCAGCAATTTCTTTTACGACTTCAGTAAATAAGTCTGTATAATTTTAAGCAATTGTTAAGCACTTATATCAGTTTTCTAAAATATCCAACAATATTATACCACTGTTTCTCTTGTAATTCTTTTCATCCTTGTTTAATTATTATTTTACTTCATTTTTAGAGTGACCTTCAGTTCCTTTCTCCCTGCTTTTGATGTAGCAGATGGAAATTTGATAATTGGGTTCAGATTAGTTTTACAGGCTAAGTGCCTTCATCTCTGGGTTTAGTGAGTATAGTTGATGTACAGCAAACTCATCAGTTTTTAAGCAAATTTCACAGGATTTCTTTGAAATATACCACTGAGCCAGCACTCAGTAACTAGTTCAATAATGCTTCTTTGGGAGAGTTACTTCCCCATCTCCATTTCAGTACAAACTCTTAAATTTACTTTTGCTAAATTTGCAGTAACTGAGAATCAGTTTAGTTATATTTTGCAAGCATGGAGTCAACTTTATGCATGTAATCTCCACCAGATGTAGTATTCCATATGTGTATTACTCTCAAATGATAGCATGAACTATACTTGAGCACATATTGATGTGCTTTGCAAGGAAATCAACTCTAAACATACATTACAAGCATGTTGTAGAAGAAAGTGCTTTATTTATAACAAATCGAACTAAGGGAAATGAAGAACAGCCCCTTCTTTCAGCCACAAAATAAATACGATTTCAGTCTAATATTGCACAAACTTGTTAGTGCCTTTTACATAATGTACAGCAGTATTATTATCTGTAGATTTGTCTAGGCTACATACTCCACAGGCACATCATAATGTAACTGCTTAGTCCAATCTATTCTTAGGCTAGACTCATTCACATGAAGTTTTCTGGATTAGCCATGCAGCTGTCCACACTATGGTTTAAGAATTCTCTTTTTCTTTCTCAGAACAAAAAAAATGTAACACACTTCTTGGAGTTTCCTGCTTGAGTCATCTTTACCTTGGGATAAGGAATTCTGTCCAAAAGATACTCAGTGAGTTCCCTAGAGGTAAAAGTAACTCTTTTAGACCCTAAGACTTCAGGGTACTCTTTGGCCTCAGTATAAAAAAGGCTTCATTCTGCTGCTCTCCCTAGTTCTTTCAGGCTTCCACTCATCTCTTTCTCTCTACACCTGCCTTCTGCTCTAACCCTTTTCTTTTTACAGGAAGGGTCACAGCTTCCTTCATTCAGGGTGTGTGTGTGTGTGTGTGTGTGTGTGTGTGTGTGTGTGTGTGTGTGTGTGTGTGTGTGTGTGTGTGTGTGTGTGTGTGTGTAAATCCCCCATAGTACTGAAATACCATAGCTCCACATACCACAGTCACTGTGGGTACTACATCACATGCTATGTAGAAGACTTCCCAATGCTCATCATAAATAGCTCAATAAAGAAACCAAATAAAACTGGGAGAAGGGAAATCCCTTCTTTTTCTCCATTACTAGAATAAAAGTGTGAGACAAACCCAAATAATTTTTTACCCCGGCCTCCAAAGCCTGATAAATGTCTAACAATAGTTTTACAAATTTCTCAACACTCCAAAATGTACCATCAGTTGTTTAAACTAAAGCCATTCAATGCTATTAAATATGTGTTCACATTCAAACTAGCAAGAACCACTCATTTTCTATAACATTTACAAAATTTACTATCAGGTTCCCTACTGACCCCCTCTGAATGACTATGTTGTTGAAAGGTAGACCATGAATTTGACTCTGCACTCATAAGGGCTAACAAGGCACATGGTAGAGCAGAGTGGATAGGGGAGCTGTCACTGCTGCACACAATGGTTTATGCCGCTTATTGAATTATGGCCACAATCCCCACCCCTTGCATGTTGATATCCCAGAAGGCTGGCTTTACCATTAGGCATGTTCCAGGAAGCAAGTTCCACCCTGAGCCCTGGGTGAATATGCCTCCAGACCAACCTACTCCATCCAGCCCAGCAGTTCCTTCATGCCACATCCTCTGCTAAGTCTATGGAGACCACACCTACCATACAGTTCTACCCTCTCATGATACTCAAACCATCCATTACCTGCCATCATCTCAGCAAATAATTAAACCCAAGTCACATGGACCACAATCAGGGCTTTATCCCTCTGCACCACGGTGCTGGCTTAACCACTTCCTGTATTCTTCATCAGAGGCAAGAGCCATAAGTTTATCAAATATGTTAAAATATCCCCTAATTCTTCTCTTTCCCTCAACTCAGCTGCATATAGCCAAGAGTAATAAAAGTAATATATTTCAGCTATTTCATCTAGAGATGTTACACTATGGCTTAACAAATGACAGTATAAGGCAGGAATGATGCACTGGGGTCTCCTGTTTTGGGGGGGGGGGGTAGGCAGATGTTAAGCTTTTTTGATATCCTAGGGAATTCTGAATATCTAGCTAGCTAGACATACATCAATCTTTATTTTAAAAAGTAAGTTTCCTATCTAATAACTGCTTTATCTTTCCAGTTAATTTATCCTCTGAATACAATCCAGATCATGTCTCAACCCTTCTGTTTCCAGTCTGTTGTATTATTTATTATTTTATCTATCAGTCTCTGTTTTCCCTTCTTTCTATTAGCCACAGTATATAGTCTGACTGCTTCAGCTATAGCTATTATAAACCTATTTTAAGCCTGAATTAAGTCTTCACCCTCACATGCAATTGCCCCATTTCACATTGAAGCATAGTCTTATACCAAATTTAAAAGGCGTCATGCTTCATATATTTGGGGGAGGTATTCACGAAATGTTCATAATGTCAATATGCTATACTAAATAACATGGAGTACTTAGCATGAAACAGCCCAATGCTGATTTTGTATGCATGAATTCTGGCAAAGTGCCACCATCACAAGGACAAGGCTGCATATTAAAATCTCACAAATGTGATAAAGACAATAATCTCTCTGTTGGAGTGGCTGTACTATGAGCAGTCATGTGAGCAAAGAGAAAGTATCAAGGAGGTGGGGCATGCTGGTGCTATGCAACAAAACACCTCATACCTGCAGCACAGTCAGAGATAGTAACCTGTGGAAGGCCAGCACAGTAGAGTACCAAATCATTCCATTATATATATGGGGTGCAAAGGGGAAGATAAAGTCAGAAACTGAGGAAAAAGAAGTAGAGAAAAAAACTGAAGACAAACATGAGGGGAGGACAGGAGGTTGGGAAGAAGGGCATGTTTTTTGGGAGGGGACAGATACTTAGTTTCCACCACCATTTGTTATAAATGTTAGAAGTGGTGAGTACTGAGGAGTAATATGGGGAGAAAGACAGTAAAGGGAAGGAACTGGGAGCACACAAGCAAGCAGCCAAACATATAGCATGGACAAAACCTCGGCTGAGGTACTGAGGCTTAAAAGGGTGACAGTGAGGAGATGCAGAGTAACAGTGGGTGACAACTGGAAAGGAAGAGTACAGAAAGTACAAAAAGGGATGCAGAGTGCCACATAAGGAAACAGGAACACCATGATATGAGAAAAGATGGAGTATGGAGGGTCTGCCTGCTGGCCCAGAGTGGAACTCACCCAGATGTCAGTCATCTGCATAGGTGACATCATGGGCAGACATCATCTGTGGTGGCCCAGTAGATGAGCCTAGCTAGATGTATGACTCTGTCAGCTGCCCAAGGAGATTCAAGAGTGCCAATGCAGGCATCCAGCTGCCAGCCTCTCTTGATCCTCACCAGCCAGCACATCTGACACCAGGTTATGACATGAAGCCCTCTACACCACTTTCTAGAGTAGCAGTCTTGATTTTCCTCCTGAGTGGTGGCTACAGTCACCAACAGTGAGACGCCCAGTTCACCTTCCGTAGATTGACCTTCTCCACTCTACAGAAAGGAAAGACTTGGGAATGCTAATAACACAGTAGCAGGAAGGTGGCTGGTGCACAGCTAGCAGGTTGCTTCCTCGTTTCAACAGGCACTACAGCTGATCCTGTAGACAGAGAAAAAAACAAATGAAAAAAAGAGCATAAGTGCAACCAATTAGAACATGTTTAAGACAATATTTTCAAATATTAGAGTACACGCATCTGTAGACTACACAACCTATTAACTTGATATCTTATCATGCCTCCTCAGGCTGCCTGCTTGAATTCAACCTCCCTGACCACTGTAAAACATAATATAGAAAATGCAGATCTCTGACAACAGAAGGCAATTACAAAAACAAGACAAAGGGAAAATGTACAGTAAAAAAACAAGTAAAGAATGTTTAACATTAAAAAGTTGCATTCCTCTCCATAACCTCTACTTTCCAAGACAGAACAGAAGTGTACGTCTAGGTGGTACTTCCATAGGTCACTGTAACTGTGACTGTACTACTCACCAGAGTGGGCGATACATCATTCATTGCCATGGGAAGCTGATACCTGGTTTTATAGATGGACAGCCATTCTGCCCCATCAGGTGCTCCATATTTTCTCTGTGCACCAGATGGAGGATGATTTTATTTTCCTTGTAACACAAGGTGGAAGACTTGTTGAAATTAGGGCCTGAAAAGGCTATGTGCTCTCTAGGGATCAGATCAAAGAGGAAGTGATAGGTAGCCTCATGTACTGGACAGCACGTAATGTGCATCATCAGGCAGCTTGATTGCATGATGCAAAATATCACCAGTACAAAAAGGTGGCACTACAGCTTCACATAGTTTGTGCATGCCTGCACTGTGCTGTTCACCTCCCAGCCCAGGCACAGGCAAAAAAGAGTACAGTAGTGCTGACTCTGGCTGATAGCGCATCATGTTATAGCTGCAATTCAGTGATGATCACAGAAAATTTCATTAGTCTAATTACTGATCTGTTTTAAAATGATAAAAAAATGGTCATTATATTGTAGGAGATTGTTTTAGAATGAGCAATGCAGGAACTAGAATTATAGCGGATATTAGAGTTTACTGTCATATTGGCAAACTGACAGCAAGCAGGACAACTGGTATTGGACTTCAGAATTGCAGTGTGTGCACAACAGTGCAGGTAAGCAACAGTATAGACACTAATTACGGGCGTGTGGGAGTAGTATTTCACAAGGCATGACAGGGAACTGTCATTTATTGGGGTACCAGTACATGTTGTAGTCCTGCTACGGGCGAAGCACCCGGATAGGGAATAGGGAACAAGATCAGGATAGATTACTGTCCAACTGTGTAGGGTTTGTAATGGTGCACTATATGCGCAGAAACTCCAATACATGCTACAGGAGATATGAGGCCTCCTATACATATGACACATTATCTGCTGTCTTCATAGGGCTAACAGATGGCAAACACTGGTAATATGTCCACTGTTCTCATCAATATAGCACAGTGTTTGAATAGGGACAGCATAGCAGACCAGTGGCCATCAAATAGGGGGGAGATAGTGCTGAGACATTGCTTACTGACAAGGTCAGCCATGCATAC
Source organism: Protopterus annectens (assembly GCF_019279795.1). NCBI lineage: Eukaryota > Metazoa > Chordata > Ceratodontiformes > Protopteridae > Protopterus > Protopterus annectens. Next base: position 1,380,385,230 of record NC_056733.1, read on the forward strand.
ACTCACAGAGTCCCCCCTCCACACACACACACACACACACACACACACACACACACACACACACACACACACACACACACACACACACACACACACACACACACACACACACACACACACACACGCACGCACGCACACACACACACACATGCACACACACACACACACACACACACACACACACACACACACACACACACACACACACACACACATACAGACACACACACACACACACACACACACACACACACACACACACACACACACACACTGATCTGTATATGTAATCCACAGGTGTACACATGTTGCCATGAGACTGAGAGAATGGTAATGATCAGAAAGGCTCACTGTACTAGAGATAGTGTTAGTACAGACCCTAGTCAAATATAGCAGGGTTATCACTGAAAAAATATAAAGCAGTCAAGGCCTTTTGGGACCAGATTTGGCAGGGACTGGTACAGAACATAAACTATCTGGGTGGACATAACAGGAGAGTAATACAGGTGTGTTCTAAAGTTATTCATATGACATTCCACACCAAGACCAAGGCAGAGAAAATTAGTAGAGGCAGGTCAACCACAGGAGGTGAACCACCAACATAGGTGCCTCACAGAATTAGAGGAATTCCTGGTATCCCTGTCTTGGAAAGATGAGGGAAACTTTAAACTTGTTGGTTGCCTGGGTGTGGCATTTGAGCTAGTAACAACTGTCTGGATGTCCTTAGGCAGATACCAGTTTTGTACTTGTGTATTCCTTTAATATAGTATAGTGACCCAGAATGGTTTAGCCAGCAGAACATATATGGCATATCTGCTCTCCACAGACATCAGAACTGCAACCTTCTGCAACACTCACCACTGAAAAAGTACAAATGTATCCATAGGCTATGTACACATTTGGAAAGTTGCATACTGTGTGCCATATGGTGGTGGGAACTATGTTCCAATATTGCCACAGGTATGTTATCGATATGTTTAGACAAGCTCCACTAGCAGAGGCTCCACCAACAGTTCAAGACAAGCCTAATGTCAGCGGTTCACCAGTGGTGGACTATAAAGGTACTGTGCACATGGCACAGTCCAATGACACTGTGTCACTGCCAGAAACACTAACATTGGAGGTTATACTCACATCCTCCTTTGCTGAGCTGATGGTGAAGTGGAAGATGGACATCCCACATCCCCTGTGTTTCTTTCCATTTTACACTCTCCCTGGCTACACAGGAGTCATTACCACAGGTGGCATCAGTGAGCCACACTGTCACCAAAGTACTTGCACCCAACATAGGAGAGTGGTATTTAGATCATCATTGTCTTCATGATCATAGGACATTCACTAACCTGACTGCCATCAGTTAGTGGATACGCAGGTCAGTAAATCAGGCACCATTGTATATTGCTAACACTAAGTCAGAGACTTTAATTGTTCACATGAACACCCATGTTTTATAACTGTCTTTGTTTGAATAGGGGAACCACTTATAACATAAACGCTGAGAACAGATTTTTTTTCCTGAATGCTGTTACCCTGCACTTTTTTGGCATATTGGACCATTTCAGTACTCAATGTGTGTACATATTTCATCCCCTTTTGGAGCAGTTTAGTCTCACTGGATGAGTGAATAATACTGCTCAGCTTGCAGTCATCAGTAAACCAAGTCAGCCATACTTCAGGGATAATGATTTGGATATCTGCAGAATAAATTCAAACAGTTTAGAGCCCAGCACTGATCCATGTGATACTCCAGTAATTACAACTTTACATTTAGAATAGGCTGCCTGTAATGTTTTACTACATAGGATGTGTTGGAAAGCCAATTTGCAACCCATTGGACAATATATGGGTTTAATTATGTTTGTCTACATTTTCAATAATACTAGCAAGTGGGATAGTGTCAGAGGCCTTAGCCAGGTCAGGATAAGTAGAGTGCACAAAGTGGTCTCTGTCCACAACCTCTGTATCCTTTTCAAAGAGGTTTGCTGGGTTTAAGAAACAAGAACTACCTTTCGCAGAACCAAACTGAAGAGTGTCTAGATTAGTTAAGTTGCCTATGTCTGCATAGATGTGTTCTGCAGCAGCTGATGTTGCTGGTCCTTCTGACTCCTCACCTAACTCCCCCACCACTGCTGCCACAGGTCTGTCTGGCAGTACATTGGTGTTCCCCCATTGCAAGTGTTTTTGTAGCTTCATATTGTGTGGAATAGGGCAGACCACAGATATCTTACTGTAGGTCTCCATATCATACTGCAGTGAGCCACCAGATGTATTCAAGCAGCAGAAGTATGCCTTCATATGTCCAAACACAAGTGTGATGATGTTCCATGGCTGCAATAGTGCAGTCTTATATACTATTTCTGCCATCATCTAGGGGCTATGAATGGAGTTCATTTGTCATGGTTTCAAGGCATTTTCCCATATCATCTGCAACATATAACAGCTGCATTTGAGTGCCCTGCTGCTCATATTTATCGGATCAATATGTTGAGAAAGCTGTGCATGACAATGTGTGCACTTATCAGCTAGAAGAACGTGTGGAAAGTCACCCTACATGTATCTCTGGTATAGGTCACATGTGTGACAGATAAGAGAATCATAAGAATTGCCTGAATGGTGCATTGATTCACTGTACATAATACTCTGTGCTGTGCTTACCACCTGGCAGTTGATGGAATGGAAACTCTTCTGGTTGACTTACTACCTACCATGTGGTGCAGATGGGGCCTTGATAGCAATGTGGGTGGAGTCAATGGCCTAAGAACCTCAGGGAAATGTGCTATGTGATAGAATACCAGTGTAGTTGTGGCTCTCTCTTTTGTTGCACATGGAAATCAAATATAGTCATCCACATGCTACCGCACCATGTCCAGGAAATGGTCTAGAATTTGTGTGTCTGATGCCTACTAAGCTCCAAACATGTCCCCTACCAGATGTAACTGGGATAGACAGTCCACCAATCTCCTTTGATTCCATGTGAGGTGGCACATATCTACTTATACCTGTAGTGGCAGTCAGCAATGTCAGATCATGGAGATGATAGTATGCTAGCTGTAGGCAGACCCATCTACATCACTGGAGGTGATGACACACAACATCATGGACTAGAGGTTCTGAAGCAGCCACAAGCACATGCTGTTGGCACTTCTGGCATTAAAGCACAAGTAAAGCTCCAGTACACCAGAAAATGCCAGCACTCAGAATAAATTATAGGAGAAGCCCAAACCTAATCTAAATTTGACTTTAGGAGCTTCTGCCAGTCTCATCATCTTATCTGCTCAGACTTGTGATAGAAGGAACAAAATAACATTGATTTTTCATGGTGCACAGCTGTGATGAGACCAGCAACAGACCCATAGCTGGCTCATCTGGTGCTCTGTGCCATTCCCTGAGCTGGCACTCTTTAACATAAAGCCCTTTTCCAATCTGGTGCTCCTCACTTCTGTAAGGAGGTGCACCAAGTCCTAAAGCCCTATACCTCATGTTCTAGCATGACAGCAAACAAAAAAAAAAAAAAAAAAAAAGAAGGCCTCCTTCATTCTGGTGTGACACCCCTGCCTAACCCTACACCCTGACTTCCTAAGGACCTACTCCCTGTGAGAAAAAAGGTCCTTTTTCCAATACGGTGAACCTCCTTCTCTAAGGGGGAGTGATAGGTTCTAATCCCTCACATAGGGGACATGTCAGGTGTGAAAATTTAAAAAAAAAAGTTGATCTTTCAATTATGTCCCTTAACACACTTCTGGCCACTACTAGAAGTAGCCAACAGGTGTACCACTGCTGTTTCTCATTCTTGGCAAACCTTGCTTAATTCCTTTTTAACTTTTCTGCAGTGTTTCATATATTGTATCTCTCCTGTTTCTGTAACTGGTCACTTGTGTTAAGCTGAACTTTTGTTATAATCATCCTATGGTGCAGCATATTGCCTTTTAGCTGATTGCATTGTTTAGGGACCAGTATCTAGAAATTACTCCGCTTGGGGACAATGCAGTCCTGTCCAGTGTTACTTCTTACAGACTGCTCAGCTATTAGAGGTTTTAGCCCATTGACTGCCTTATGGCATACGAGTTGTGCAAACACCTATGACTCTACAAATTATATATATATGTATATATAAAAGTAACAGTTCTGTCCAAAGGATTGATAATCATTCTGTGATAAATTACTCTAGCTATTATGTTCAGTGCTTAGCATCTCTGGCCCTCAAATTTGGGTCTATGTTATCAGCAGTTCAGTCAGTGCTTTTTGTTCTCTCTGTGGCATAAAATAAAGCTACAGTGTTCAGCAGCTTGCAACTGTTCTGCAGTATATGCAAGAGACCTGTATTGTACAATGAATTATGACTCTATAAAATAGCTGTGCAAAATTATCAGTGCTTTGTACAATATAGCCTAATTCCATATTTTCAGAAAGTACTGATAGATAAGCTACCATCTAATCTATCCGAAGAGTATCACTCCAAATACTTCATCCATTACTTTTCAAGATCTCCTTTAGTAATCTTTCTCCAACCAGCCCTAGTTTTCCACTTTCTGACTGCATCATTCATCAGTCTGCTCACAATTTATCTTTGGTCAATCTGATTGCATTAGGTGTTCTAAGGCACTCTGTTTACCACCTTATGCTTGCCAACTCATTCTAAGGGGATCAAGCATGTATTAATCTAGGATCAGAGGGTAGATAAAACTGATTCACCAGAGATGGCTTAGACCTCTGATATTAAAGGTTCTTTCTTACTGACTTAAGTTTCTGTTGCCCCCCCCCCCCCATGGAGCATTTTTAGGTAGAGTGTCCCTGCTGATGATTTCAGCACTGCAAACCTCAACACAGATTTTGACATCATGATGGCAATAGTCAGTGCTAGGTATCTAAATACAATGATACAAGAACTTCAGGCTCTCCTGTAAGTTGAAAACACTCATACTGTGTATTTACCAAGTTATGGTTTAGTTGAAAATGAGGATGCTGGGCGTATATTACGTTATGGAACTTTTAATAGTTTGAACGTCATATGGTCAAAGCCATATGATCGAACTTTTAAAAGTTTGAAAAGCTAAAAAAAATAAACAGCAGAAAAAACCTACCTGACCATTTTAAGAAGGGGGCAAGTTCTTTCCTTTCAAAACTTCAAATTTCTTATGGTCAAGACCATAAGATCGAAGTTTTGAAACTTCAAAAAAAAAAAGAAAAACAATTTCTTTGATGTTTTTGTAGGGCGGCAAACTCCCCTGCACCCCCACTTCCCCTGCTAATTAAATATACCAACTCGAAGATCACACTACAGCGAGGAAAACAGTAACTTTCACATTCCACACTGTACAGTGATCTCCATTTCAACAGTCCGAAGTTTCATAACTTCAATATTATGGTCTCGACCATAAGAAATTATATATGTGTACATATATCTGTCTATCTATCTATCTATCTATCTATCTATCTATCTATCTATCTATCTATCTGTCTGTGTGTGTGTGTGTTTGTAGGCATATATATGTTTCTGAGAAGCATTTTGTCTGAAGAAGGGCTTAGCCCGAAAGCGCTCACTTTGATGTGTGTGTGTGTGTTTGTGTTTTAATAAACATTTTACAGTATTTGTACAGCAGCAGTTCCCAGTGACGTTTTTGGTTTGCTGATTTATTTCTTTGCTGAACTGGGATTTGGCTAAGCACTAGCTTTATTCTTTTTGGATATATATATATATATATATATATATATATATAGATAGATAGATAGATAGATAGATATAGATATAGTCTACTTGACATGATTGAAATGCCAGTAGATCTACTTTTAAAATGCTGAGATGACAATAGTGAAGTTTCAGATGACTGAAACTTCACTATACCGACATTCACAAGATTGCATGTTTCAAATGCCAACATTGCCAGCTGAGAAGAACAGGAAATCTGTTCAGTTCCGCATTGTAGTGCAATTTCGGAGTTGGTATATTTAATTTGCAGGGGGTTTTGGGGTGGGGGGTACAGCCCCTGGCAAAAACATAAAAGTAATAACTCAAATAATTGTGATAATGGAATTCAGGAGTTCCAATGAATATTCATGTAGGTGGTGTAGATACCTTCATAAATATTCAATTAGTATTACATGGGTATTGCTTGTTGGGCAGGGTATAGTTTAGAGTTAGGTACTTAGTACAGAGATTTAAAGTGAGAGTGCTATGTTTCTGTAGCATAAGTTCTTGCATTTGTAATTGTGTTAAATGGGAGGTAAGTCAGATTTTGTAGTTTTGGATTTGCAGAATTGGAAGTATGATTTACAATGTTTTCATTGGTTGAACTTGTATGGTTACATCGGTTACGGAGTAGGGTCAGATGTCTGTGTTTGTTTTGCGGGGGTTTTGAGAATCAGCTTATTGAGTTTTTATTTGATAGTCAACAATTTAAGTTGTCAGGAATGTCAGTTTTAATTTTTTTTTCATCTGGGCATTTTAAAAGTTGGTCTACTGACATTTCGCTCCTATAAAGTAGACCCATATATCTATATATATATATATCTATATATATATATATCTATATATATATATATTTTATGTATTTATTTATTTATTTATATACACACACACACACACACACACACACACACACACACACACACACACACACACACACACACACACACACACACACACACACACACACACACACACACACACACACACACACACACACACATATATATATATATATATATATATATATATATATATATATATATATATATATATATATTATGTATATGTCACCTGTGCAAATTACTTCTTTCCCTTAACAACCTCTGAATCATTTGTTTTCAATAAAGCAGTTAACGGTTAGGTTTCAAAGGTAAAAATACTTTTTCAGATATTTACTTTCAGTAACAAAATTAAGTTTTCTACATTGTGATACTGTTTTGATAAACTTTGGAGACCTCCAGTACAGTATTTTTAAAACTACATTAAATGAGACAAAACGAAGAGGAAGAGTTGTGATGGTTTGTATCTTGATGTGTAAAGGTTTACAACAGTGTACAAGAACAGATCATCAAAACATTTTTGTGTATGACACACACATTGGATGTATGTGCATTTTTAGTTTATGAAATGTTTTGATTCATATTTTCTGCACACTATAAATTTTCTAAAGGAAATTTTGCATGTTTCAATGATATACAAAGCATTTCTTCATCAGCATTAAATTGCTGAAATGTCACTTTTCCGTGTCTTGATGTTATACCCCCCTGTTCCTCTATTTCCCTTTATCTTGTATGCATCTGTAGTATAACAGTGATGATTATGGTGATAATAAGGGGAAACATACATAAAAAGTAACTAATGAAATCGCAACAGCTACAGCAGCCCTTCAGTTGTACTGTTATGTGGAGTATGGGATAAAATGACTTTATTTATCAAATGTGGAACGTCTCATGGTGGTGGTATAAATATGCATCATTAGCCACTGAATGCAAAGTGAATTCTGCACTTTGTGTATCAAGCAGCCATTTATTTTCCTCTGGGGTGCATCAGGCAGTAGAAAAGGAGGTTCCTGGAACTTCTAGTAAAACGTGTGCATTTGCTGGAGTAGCTTTCCTTGCTCATGCTGTGTGTATTTCAATAAGAAGAATGGAACGGTCTGCAACAAGCAGAAAGAATGAAGAATACAAAAGGTCAAGAGAAAAAAGGTTTGGATAGGACAAGGCAAGTGAAAATGAAAGAAAAAAAAACGTTTACAATAGAACAATACATTTACTAATCGCTTTGATATATTATACACATTGCAGGACCCAAAACACTGCGTAATTATTTATAAATGACTTCCCCACTCTAGTGTATAATACACAATGAATAATAAAACTGCAGGCTCCACTCTAAACTGTTTTTAAATAGACAGAGTCTCAAAAGAAAGAACCAATGCCTAAAATAAATAATTAATGGCTTATTTTATGGTTGTCTCATCAATCTATACGTTTTGGTTCCTCTTAAAGAAAATAGCAGTTATATATGCCTATGTATTCTTTAAGAAGTGACATCCATTTTGAGCACATATTCAATTACACACATGGCTTATTATTATTGTGTTTTGATTTGTTAGTAACTGCTTTCTAATTTAATACTAAAATGTTTGCCTGCAGTGGAAATAAGTATGCGTGACCTTTGTTTTTCACAGAGACACTACTGAGAATTTCTCAGAGCTGTAGTACTGAGATTTTTTATTGATAAAAAAAGTTGGACTAAGGCAATGAGCAAATACCACCATAAATTGTGCATCCATAGTAGCAGCAAACATAGCGCAACTATAGGGAGTGACGCAAGAGTTAAGCATAATGCTTTTATTATTGATAATGTCTTGGAAATCCTTGAACAAAAATAAACCCTGTTATGCAGAACAAGTTAGAATGGAGGTAAGATACGCTGGGAATGCATGGACCAGAGAAGAGTTTAAAGGAAAGCAAGGAAGTACTCTGAATGACCTTTTACCCAGAAGTTATAAAGTTAACATGACAAACCACAAACATCCTTCTGAAGTTCGATTTCTAACTTTCATCATTTATAAAAACATGTTTAGAAGAAATGACTTATTAGAAACAAATAGTATTTTCATTAATTATTAAATCAGTGTTGCCCTTCTTGTTATAGTTAATCTACCATAGACTGTCATAGAATCTGCCCCTGTAAGGATGTGCACCTAGTTTATGATTATTTCCTCCAAACAAAAATCGTCAGGAAATAGAAATAAACTAGGTGGTGATAGGCAGTTAATGAAATTTAGCTTATTTAGGGAAACATTGTCCTGATATGCTGCCAGTGACAGGAGTCTGAGAATATACTAATGCAGTTGGTGGACTGGCAGGGCAGAGAAAGGGTGAGTTTTTACCCAATCCTGTGGGTAATGATCACCAAGCAAAAACCAGGAGCAATCCACTTAATAACATAATGACCTCCTATGTCCTCTGGGTAAAGACAGGGGAAAGCAACCAGGTGTATTAGGTGGGCACATTCTTTGACCTGTGGTTAAGGACAGGGGATGGTAGCGTCGGGGTGTATTAGGTGTACAAATAGGGCCGCTTGTGCATCATCATGATACTGGTACAATATGGAGGAAAAATGATGTGCACATACCTGCATGCACACCTTGGAAAATAAATCTGATTCCTGGGCAGAAGCAAAAGTGGTAAGGGATATTGTAAACCAGAAAGCAGGACAAGGGAATTACGAAGATAAGATCTCTGAGAACAATTACAAAAGAAAAAATAAATGTTGCAGCTTCATGTGTTTTTCCCTTCTTTGTACATACATCAAAATGCGTTCAGCCTTATTAATAGGCACATTATGGTCTGATAATGTTACATTGTTTATTGTTTAAGCAGAAATCAATTTACTAATCAACAAAGATGACTTTATCAAGATATTGAACTTATAAATTTAGAATTAAGGCTACTGAAATCTAATGATAACTTTTCAAAAGGCAAAATATGTTGAAATGTGTTTTTCAGAAGTCATACATGAACAAAATATACAACTTTGTTCTCTTTATATATTTAAGAATCTACCTTAATGGAAAACGCTCTTAATACAATTTAATAGACATGTTTATTATAAGAATCAGTTTCACTGGAACATGCTGAATATTATTTGCTGTACTAAATCAGATTAAAAAATGTATGTGTATGTAGAATGCTTATGCGCATGACCATGGAGATGGATGCATGAACTGCAGTCAATCACCATACAAACTTAAATTTAGGAGTAGTTTCACCACCCATTTGTTTAAGCCATAAGAGCTAATCATTAAAGCAGTTACTGGCAACTCTGCAAATTTATCACTGTAACTCCGAACTCCTTGAGTTATAGAAGGGGGAAAGGAACTCTAGAGTGATGAGCCAATCAAGCCCAAGATCTCCAGCACACCAGCCATATCCAATATGGAGGGGCTGCAAGTCTTGGAGGATATGAGAGCAATTTTTGCTTCTTTGGTACCCTTTACCAAACGTATGTGAGTCACAGCCATGGATGTACAACACATCAGATCCATTAAAGTGAATTGTGATGCTGAACTGACTACAATTCAGGTGAGACTAGAACAACATGAAAGGAAAGTTATTGGAACAATGTACTGTTATGGCACAGCACATGGCTACAATACAAGGCATGAAGGAGTATTTCCATACCCTGGAAGCTAAACTTGATTATATAAAAAACTGTGCTTGGTGGAATAATATCTGCATTATTGGCCTCCCAAAGAAAGTGGAGGGTCGGGAACCTTTAGTCATCATTAGAAAGGACATCACTGTGCTTTTTGGAAGCCTTAACTCCATTGATTACCAAAAGAGTGCAGAGGATGGCAACCAGAGCTACTGCCAACAAACTCCAACAACACTTTATTTTTTCAAGTGTCTTGATTTTACTGACCAGGAGAATATCTTGCAGAAAGCAAGAAGTAATGGCTAAAATGATAGAATAGTGGGCACAATGTGCACATAGCTTCTAATTATAGCACAGCTTTGTAAAACAAGAGAAAGCCTTTTGCTCTATATATGAGATGTTGCAGGAAGGTGGGTTATCTGGTACAACTAAGCTACCCAGTGACTCTATTCTTAGTTAAAAGCAATAAACACATGGCATTTCAAATCCTGAATGAGGTGGAGCAATTTCTACGACACCATGACAAGGAAATGGCCAGCACTTTTCCAGAAGCAATACAATATTTGCTTCCAGGACCACCTGGAACTTGAACAAAGTAGTGCATCATTTTAATGGTTTCCCCCCAACAAGTCATCTACCATAAGGAATGGATAAGAGCAACTGGTGAATGGCACATCATCCAGAGTAGACAAATGTGAGTATTCATGTACTAAACTGTTTAACACTCTAATTTCAGCCTCTAACAAGTATAACTCACTGTCCAGCTCAACTGACCAGGAAGCAGAAGACAAGACCTTCTCGAATCCGGAGACTATGCCAGAGGAAGTGGGGGAGTTAGGAAGATCCTGGAGTGATTTAACAGATGGGATGGAGAGTACTATTAGCTCAAACCCCAATACAGGAGGGTACGCAAACCTGTTGCCAATTACCACTTGATGCAGTATCTCCTACTGCTACCCTTTTTACTTGGCTTTGGGTCTAGAAACTCCAAGCTTGAGAAAGAAAGCAGGGTAGGAGGAACTTAGCTGGCAGTGCGATATATCTGCTAGTGTACTCTGCCACAGCAGAGTAGTCTAGAGTTATTTAGTTAGTTTATTGAGCTCTCTTTAGATAAAACATACCAGGTAAGCTGCTTACTCAGTTTACTTTAAGTCAGAGCCTAACTCTTAGAGAAAGAACAAGTTGGACCTAATAATATAGCTGATGTCCTAATAATATAGCCAATATTAATGTCATTACACTAGGCAACAATAATAGAAATGGATACCATTAGTACAGTAATGCTAACATAGGTATATTTTCTGGGATATGTTGGAATGTTAGTGATATGTCCACTTATTACCATAACAAGAGAATATTGCAATATCTGAGGAAAACCTGAGCATAGTTTGTTTTTCTATAAGAAACCATGATTAAAAGAAAATATGTTGCTACAATATTTGTGCAATAAGAAGGAGACATGTACACCACTTGCTCTATTACAGTACAAAGGGTTGTAGCCCTTTTATTTAACAGAACACTGGGATTGACAACAAAGAAGGAATTTCATGACCATTAGAAAAGATGGGTGATATGTCAGGTCATTTGAAGATATGGACCCTTTACCTTTATAAATTTCTATGACCCCAATATGGATGACATGCAACCTTTACAAAATCTTCATACAATACTTAGATTATTTTATGGGTATCCCAACACTATTAAGATAGGTGAAGATTTCAGTGTTGTATTAGTCCCATGGTTGGACTGGATCCTTAATATACATGCTAATCTCCCTGGGGTTGTATATCTTCTTAAGAATTTTATGTCTGATGTTGACCTAGTTGACATTTGGAGAGTCTTTCATTTGGCAGAAAATGATTACACATATATAAGTACAAGAGGAGGAACTGCAAACAGGCTTGATATGTGGCTAATTAGCAGTATTTTTCTCCACAGATGCTACGATACCAGGATTGCCCCACATGGTCTTTCTGACCATGCAGCAGTCCACCTAGCACTTAAACAATGCACTCCATACTTGACATTCCATATATGGAAATTGGACCCACTGCTGTTAAAGAGTCATAATTCTTGACAAACATTTCAGAGAGGATCAGGGAGTATTGGATTGCATAAAAGGAAGACAACAAGGAAATTGGTGGAAAATAGGATAAGTTCAAATAAGACACTAAAAGACAGATAAATTTGAGAGAGACCATAGGGACAGTCAAATGATGATAAGAAGGGGAAACTGATGCACAAATTATAAATATAAAACAACAATATATAAGTACAGTAAAGGTAGAGATGCCAGTCTGGCTGTAAAGATAGAGCAATTAAAAGTAAAGTATAGACTGGTCATGATGACAAACATCTCAGATAAATGAGAAGTTCTCCAACTGTTCTACTGAACCAAAGGTATAGTCTCTCAAAAGTATGAGCATAAAAAACAAGTAGCATTACCAGGATATGGCCATTTCCACCTTGAGAAATAAACATGGGGAATTTGTGTGGATTTGGATGTCATAAATTATTAGGGAAATTTGGACTGCAGCCACAAAGAGTCAGGAAATGTGGACTGGGCATCCTGTACTACATTAGAAGATTTAATAAGATTGTGATTGGATATACAATCAGGGTGTGCCAAAGCCAACCTTCCAGTGGCAGCCCTACTGTTGATTTTAGCATGGCATCTGACTCTGTAATCTGAGAATTTATTTGGCTCTCTATGGTCAAGATAGGATTATCCATACCTTTGTTGAATGATGCAGAATATTGTATGCCCTACAATTGGTTTTATTAACAGAAGGTATAACACTAGAGAGAGGCACCTGCCAAGATTGCACATTATCCCCCATACTATTTATCATAGTTGCATATACGGTATGTTGGACTGAAGATATGAAAGTGGAAACTCACCCTAACTATATAGTTTGCAGATGGCTGCATAATCTGGCAAAGTGATCCGATGGTCAAAATCAGCCTATAATTTATCATCTACAAACAATGCCGGCCAATCTGAGTCTATAAATAAATATAAATAAAACAGCAACATTTTAGCTGAGTTACTGAGTAACATGGCAGAAGTAAGCTTGTGGAGGCCTCATCTGTCACAGTAAATGATACCAAACATTATCTCTACCTGTGAATCTTTATTAACCATCTAATTAAAACCACAAAAGGAAGTGCCCAACAAGACTTAGAAAACATCAAAAGGAAATTAGCTCAGTTAGGCTGTTTTTGATGAGCAGAATACAGGCAACAAAAATGTTTATTCTTTACAATATTAAGATATTTCTGACATGCACTTTTCTCCACATTTACTACGAAATGCCAACAAGCCATCAGTAATTTCCTCTGTCATTGCAAACTGTCACATACCAGTAGACAAAGATCAGCAACTCTGAGACGTAAAGGGGCTTACCAGATTTAACAATCTATGGCAAATCAATTAGAGTCACTTTATTTTAGAGCCATGTCCTCTGTCACCCCACTAATACTCCTGGCTAAAATTGAGCTCAAGGATAATAGGTCCAATGATAAGGGATACTCACTTTCTTACAAAGTCTGGGATACAGGAGTATAGCTCTCTGGTCTGAAAGTACATTCTAGACGTTGAATATAGATAAAGCTAAGCTTACAATTTATACATGGATTTGGAACAATCCCCACATTTATATAAATAAAATCTGAATATCTCAGCAGCAATGGATCCAAAAGGTATCTGTTTTGTCTGAGCTCTATGAAACAGTAGGTTGAATCAGTTTGTCACCATAGTGGTCTTAATTACACACTTATCTGAACTGCATGTGATGTAGTGGTGATAACTTCAAATCAGGCATTGTAAAACAGCAGCCTTATCCATCCTGTTAAGCGAGGGATAAATAGGAAATCATCTACTCACTTGACACTTTAATGGCAGAAAATCTCTACACAGGAAACTAAGTTGGCTAACTGGTGTGGACTAACCCAGAAAGATGCCTCCATGATCAGAAAAACAAATGTCAGGGAACTGGTCAAAGCACCATAAAAAGAGACTCTTTTTTTTTTTTTTTTGCAAAGGCCCCCAAAGCAATGGTTGAAGGCAAAATGGTACACACCACATACCTCAGCTCAGCAAAAGCTTTTGATACAATTCCCCACTCAGGCATTGTAGAAAATGTAAATAAACTAGGAATAAACTCCTATGTCACCCAGTGGATTGCCAGCTGGCTCATAGATAGGATGCAGATAATAAAAATAAGGGAAGTTACCTGCATAAAGAGACCAGTCACCAGTGGAGTCCCCCAGGGTTCTGCGCTGGGACCTCTTTTGTTTAGTATCTACTTTCCTGAAGTAAAACCCAATACCAAAGGGCTCTGGCTGACTAAATTTGCAGATGACTACAACCTAGGAGCAGTCATTGATTCCCCAAATGACTTAAACATCCTGCAGAAAGCTTTGTCCCAAATAAATAACTGGTGTTAAAATCATGGACTGAAACAAAATGCCAAAAAATGCATTATTGTATTGTTTGGGAGGTCATCTACCCAAGGGAACTGCCACATTGACAATATGCCCATAAGAGTTGACTAAAATAAACTGAAGCATTTCCTGGGGAGAGTACATGGCTAATTGTTATAGGTTGTTCCCGCAAAAGGTCTCAGTATCATTTAGCATGATGGTAGAATCAATGTGGTGGTCCACTTTTTGAATTAGAAATGGTTTTCTGCTCATGTTAGGGCTTACTACTGGTGGTAGCCTTTCCTGAATCCCAGCCCAGGTTTTCATGAAGTTATTCAACTTGAATGATGGATAAGATATGGACTGATGCCTATCTATTAAACTACGTTTTGACTTGACTTGCTGTATAGATCTACTCTGATTATGATGCCCTCATCCTGGTTCAGCATCTCTATCTATCTATCTATCTATCTATCTATCTATCTATCTATCTATCTATCTATCTATCTATCTATCTATCTATCTATCTATCTATTTATCTGTCTGTCTGTCTCTAAGCAAACAGAAATTCCAGTAGCAAATAGGTAGAACAAAAAAAAAACTTTATTCCATGAGAGCCCTCTGACAAACCCAGAGTGGATTTGCTAATGTCTTATCAATGGGAAAATAAATAACATATTTCAATAATTTATTAAATGAGAAAAAAGTATGTCACATGATACAATGGAGCAAATAAAAATATATTGAATACAACTTCCTGCTAATTAATAAACTATAACCAACACATTAACCTCTCATTTTATGCATTAAATGGCTTTCCCAGGTTCCGATTCTTTTTACACACATCATCATCATCATCATCATCAAGCCCCTTTTCCCCATTTTCTACATGGGGCCAGGGATGTCCTGTCAACTATTGCCATCTCTCTCTATTCAGTGCCACTCTTCTACCTTCTTCAACAGTCATATCTGACGGTCACACATCTTTTCTCATACAATCCTTCCACCTCTTTGTCGGACACTCTTGTTTCCTCTTGCCTTCCTCTTATCTGTCCCAAGTCTTCTTCACCAGATTGTCTTCTGATGTTTTCACATATGCCTGAACCAAATTAATCTGTTCTCTTTGACCTTTTCTGCAATTGGAGGTATTTTGGCTTCTACTCTTATGTCCTCATTTCTTCATCAGTTTCATAGTGTGCATTCTACCACCCATCTGAGCCACTTCATCTTCATCACCTCTAACTCCCTCAACTGCCCTGCCTTTACTGCTCAGGTTTCTGTACCATACAGTAGTACTGGTCACACCACTGTTCTGTGCATCTTACTTTTCATCTTCTTTGGCATTCTTAACATACACTACACCTGAAAGTCTGTACCAGTTGGCTGCAGCCCATCTGATTCTGACTTTGACCTCCCCATTCAGATTTTCCTTCTCAATAACCCCTCCCAGATAATTGAAGCTGTTAACCTGTTCTGCTATTTTCCCTTCTATCTCAATTTTCAGCCTCTTGTGATTTCCCCCATTTGATGCCTTTACAACTGTATTATCTGTAGTCAGTTTTGCCCCGTGCCTATAGATTTGCATTCCATTCCCCTATCCTTTGCTGAAGTTCTTGCTCAGAGTCAGACTCTCCCTGTAATGCCACATAATCTGCATACACTAGCTTTGTAGATCCCCCAACTTGTTTGGTAATGTCATCCATCACCACTATGAATGGCAATGGGCTCAGAGCTGAAACGTGATGCACACCTACTCTTGCTGGTAACCCCACTGTGAGACCAAACACTGTTCACACTTGAGTCACTGGGTCCTTGAATGTAGCCTGCAAATGTAGCTGAACGTAGCTTGCACTAATTTTACAAATGTTTCTGAAACTTTGCACCACCACAGGACTGCCCAAATCAGCTTTCTATGGAACTTTGTCATGTGCTTTCTCCAAGTCTAGGAATGCACAGTTTAACTCTTTCTTCTCAAGTATCTCTCTCCCTGCAAACATTGGATCATCTGTGCTGCATCCTGATCTGAATCTGAACTGCTCATCTCCCATATTACTTTCTAGTACTCTGCATATTCATTTATCTATTACCCGCTCTAGAACTTTCATGCAATGTGATAGGAGTTTGATTCCTTCTGTACTGCCCATAGTTGTGAATATCCACTTTATTTTTGAACACTGGCACCCGTATGCTTATTCCCCATTCATCTAGGATATGCCTTTCTCTCCATAGTGCATAGGTACCTTCATGAGCCATTTCTCCCTTATCTCACCCAACATCTTTATCATATCTGCTGTGACCTCAGCTGAGCCTATTGCTTTTCTTGACTTAATTTTCCTTAGTGTTGTTCTTACTTTGTCTGGGGGGGGCTCATTCTCTTCTTTCATAGTAGACTGTGTCAGGGGCAGTACCATTTCTGTGGTGTTTTCTTCATGCAGAAGCTGCTGGAAGTACGCCTTCCAACTGCCTTTGTTATCCTGTGTACTGGTGAGCAGATTGTTTCAGGTCTTCAGCCTGGCCTCTGTTGACCTTATAGCCTTCTTTGAACACTGCTTACAGCTGATTGTGGGAACTAATGGTTTATGCTGTGGGCTGATTGTTTAACCGGGGATGATTGTGCAATCACTGATTCTACCCAGTACATTTTTCTTACTAGGAGGAAGTCGACCTGAGTTGCATGTTGGCCAGTCTTGTATGTGATCCTGTGACTGTCTCTCTTTCAGAGCCATGTGTTGGCTACTATCAAGCCACTTGTCAGATAGACGTCTAGAATAGCCTCTCCTTTATTCCTGTTGCCCCATCCATGTGGACCCAGGCAGCCCTTATATCAGGTTCTGTCTGTCCCTATATGTGCATTCAGGTCACCTATTATCAACACCAATTCATGTTGTCCTGCTTTATCTAGTAGGTCCTGCAACTGTTGTCTAAATGCACTGTTTTCCCCACTATCACAACGCTGCTGTGGTGCATAGGCTGAGATTATAAGTACTGTCTATCATAAGGCTGGAGTCTGATTGCCATGAGTTTGTTACTAATTTTGATGACATCCCTCAGTGCCCTCTGAAGCTGCTCCCTCATCATGATCCCCACACCATTTCTAGTCTATCCTCCTCCTGAGTAGTAGACTCCGGATCCCAAGCCAAGTGGCTTTGATGCACTGCCCTTCCATCTTTTCTTCTGGATACATAGGAAGCCCAGCCTTTTACTTGTGTCATCCAGTTCCAGGTTGCATCCTGTCAGTGAACTTACCTTGATTGTACAGATTCGTATTTCATATTTGACAGGTTAATTGGTTTTATGGTCAGCTCTTGCTCAACAAACCTATCCCAAGTAACACAAGCTGGACAGTGAGACACCAGCTGACCAGGAGCTTATTGACCCAGGGCTGCTGGGTTTTATGGTAGGCACACATTGGCCAATAGGGCATGTACACCCCTCCCACTGTTAACATGGACCCCTAGCATTGGTTGGAGAAGGCCATGTCCTCAACTCACTTATCAGTGGCAAATTACCTACAACTATATTCTTACACCACTGAGTGGTTAGTCCTGCCTCAGCATTCAGTCTGTGATCTGCTTTCTTCTATCTTGAGGATACTATGCAAAGGAGTAGATGCCATAAACAGTTGTTCTATACAACTCTTTTCCTTACAGAGCACTATTTAGAGCCTGTGCTGCAGCCCACAACTCTGTTCTAGAGTGAGTTTGAAATAGAAACAATAAGTATGCTTTTGCTGAATACCTAAACCTTTTGAAGAGCAGCCCACAGTAGAATTGGCTTACCTCATATATACTAGTAATATATTAAAAAAAGGTCAGAGTCATACTACTTGGTACCCCAAAACAGATTGCTCAACATACAACCATTAATAATCACCAATCCTAACTATACTCCCCTTACATCAGTCATGAAATAGAGATATCTTGGACTTATTAGACCAGATCCTATCTGTTCAAAACATAATAAAACACATACCCAGAAAGAATATAACTAGCTAGAAATCTATAAAATATATCTACACATGAAGCTAGGAATGTTGCCACAATTAATTTGTTTATATCTAGATAAGAATACTGTTTACCCATTCTCACCATACATTTCAACCTTGTAGAGCAAGAAATCTGGACAAAGCCATATATAAAATTGGGACAAAGGCCCAAAAATGGAGGCAAATTTTAAATATTGCTCTTACAAACTTAGAAAGTTGAGAGAATGACAGGTTTTGCATTAGCATGCATTTTCTGAAGGATATGAAGTCTAAAGCTCAAATGTCTGTCATTATTTTTTAACTTTAATCTTTAATGATTTGCCACTAATTTGGCAGAAAATCACAATTTTATGAAAAATGGGCCAAAAAATATGAGGCAAAATTTTGGACATTCTGCAAAACTCTGTACAGTTGAGAGGCATGATTCTCACTCACAATTTCTCTCATAATACTAGTTATCCAAACCACAGAAAATAACATTGTTACAGCTATAACTCTTGCAACCACTTGTGAACATTAGTGTATCTTGGTAAGTAATGTCTAAATGTCTCCTGGTCATCAGAGCCTTCCTGCTTTTAAACTCTTTCATCTATAAGCTATTCAATAATAACTGTTGCCGCCCATTATAGGTTCATTGGGTTCATAGGTTGATACTAGGCTATCTGCCCTAGGGCATTTATAAGCCTAGCCAGAGTGTGTTTGGCATTCACCACCCTTTTAGATTAGTTGACTGTGCCTCTGTATAGTAGGTCACAGAAGATAGCCCTTTTAAGGTTAGTTTACTGTGCCTCTGTCTAGTAGAGACACAGAACAGATCCCGGGGTAAACCTACGATCTCCCATCCACTCATCAAGATTTCTCTTGAAGAGGGTCATTGAGGGGCTCTGCCTAACATGGATTGGGATTTTGTTCCAGAGTGAGGGGAGCCTTTGGGATATGAATCTGTCCCTCTAGCATGTCCTATTTATTTCTGTGCTGAGGTTTAAGTCCCTGGAGTGTGTAGCAATAAGGGATTTGGATTTCCTGAGGTGGAGCATGTCAATTAATTCTGGGTTGGACATGGCTTTATACGTCAGGCACAGATCACCTCTGAGTAGGCGGTAAGCAACCGAGTAGAGCTGGAGTTTCTTTAGCCTAACTGCATAGGGCATCTGTTTGAGTCCCTTGATCCTCTTGGTGAGGTACTTTTGGGGTCTTTCCAGTTTCTGCAGGTGTCAGGTAAGGTACAGCCCAAATGGGGCATTGTATTCAATTAATGGGCCTGGTGAGTGATGAGTAGAGGGGCACAATGATCTCTCTTGATCTAGATGTGAACCCTTTCATGATAAGGTGGGCTATATAGAAGGTCTTTCTAACCACTTTGGCAACGTGATTGTCAATGGAGAGATTGCTATCTACTTGGGTCCCCAAATCCCTAATTACTTCTTTCGCACTTAATGGATTACCACCTATGTGGTAATTTGTGGGCACTTTGTTTTTCCCAAAGGGGACGACTATGCACTTTTTGGCATTTAGCTTTAGGCCATGGCTCTGGCACCAGTTATCTGTCTCTGTGAGACCCTTTTAGGTTCATAGGTTCATACTAAGCTAACTGCCCTTGCGAGCCATTTTAAGCCTAGACAATTATCCCTTGTGAGACGCAAGCCCTGCACCTTGTGTTTGTAAGGCAAAGACCTTCACCATTAGGCCACCCTCCCAAGGATGCTTCTGTCAGTCAGTGAGTCGATTATGGCACCCAGTTTGCAGTCATCTGTGAACTTGGTCAGATATAGTCCTCCCATATTAGCCTGTACCTCAGAGAAATATATACCGAACAAGAGAGGTCTCAGGACTGAGCCTTGTGGGACGCCACTCGTAACTGGTTTAGAGTCTGACATGGCACCGGCAATTCTGACCATGTGGGTTCTATCCCTGAGCCAGTTTGCAACCCATCTTGTGACATAGGGATTGATATTTAATCTGGTGAGCTTATTTATGATGCCCAAGTGGAGTATTGTGTCGAAGGCTTTTGCGAGGTCCAGGTTGGCTGTGTGGACTACCTTCCCTTCATCTATGGCCTTGGTGACTGTTTCAAAGAAGTCAACCAGGTTCAAGAGGCAAGGTCTGCCCTTAACAAAGCCAGATTGGGTAGGATCCAGTGTTTGGAGGTTCTCAATGTCTTTGTTTATGAGTTCCATGATGATACGCTCCATAGCTTTGCAGACCAGGCCAGTCAGGCTTATACGGCAATAGTTTCTGGGGTCCGTTGTGGCACCACCTTTGTGGAGTGGGACCACTGTTGCTGTACGCCATTCCTTGGGTACATATCATGTAGTAAGGCTGAGATTGAACAGTGACTTTATGTGAGGGTTCAGTTCTTCTTGGAGCTCGTGTAAGACGCAGCCCAGGACACCGTCCGGTCCTACTGATGCTGTGTTTTTTGCTTTGGAGAGGGCAGCTCTCACCTGTGCATCTGTGATGTCAAGGAGGCTACACTCTGTTGGGATAGACATTTGCTCTTTTGGGGGGGAGGGGGCGGAGTTTGCACTGAACCTGTCTGTCAGGATGTTGGCAATGTCTGTGGGTTCAGTGTATTTTTTGCCATTTTGCACTAACTCAGAGCATATCTGGGAGTTGCCACCCAGGTTCCTGACATAACTAAAGAAGGCCTTGTGATTATCTTTAGCATCTTGTGCAATTTTTCTTTCGAAGCTGGCCTTAGATGATTTTATGAGGGATCATAGTTTCTTGCTAGTGCTGATCAGAGATGCCTTCCCTTTTTGGGATTTTGCTCTATCATGTAGTAGCTTCCTCCTTCTGTTGTACAGCTTATTTATGGCTGGGGTCCACCAGACAGGTCTCCTGCCTTTGGAGGAGTGACTCTTGGTTTTATTTGGGATAGCACAATCCATGCATCCCTGTAGGTGTCCATAGAATGCGTTTGTAAAGGATTCTGCAGTTTGGGCCATATTTTCCACTGGCCAGGGGGCTTTGGCGGATTCCACCTCGGTTTTGAGAAGTGTGAAGTTTGCTTTTGAGAAGTTATTCACTGTGGTTTCCTTGGCTGGGGGTGGGGACAGGATATGGATGTCCAGTGAGATTAATATATGGTCAGATCTTACCAATGAGGAGTATACCTCTGGTATGGAACATATAGTCCACATGTTGGTGATGATCAGGTCCAATATGTTTCCCCCTCTTGTGGGAGTGGTGACCAGTTGTTCCATAGCATTTGAGTTTATAAATTCTAGGAACTGTTGGGCGAGGGTGTTGGGGCTTGAGTAGTGCTCCCAGTCTATATTTGAGTAGTTGAAGTCACCCGATATAATGGTGTTTCGAGAGACCTTCATATTCTCCAGTGTTCTCAGGAAAGCCAAGTAGGGTTCCTGTGTTTGGGAGGGTGGTCTGTAACAGGCTACAAACTGAAAGGCAGTTTTGCCCACTGTTAGTTGCACATGGATCGTCTCTGATGCTTCGTGCAGTGCCACTAACCTGGAGGTGTGGGTATCTTTGATGAATATGGATACTCCCCCTCCTTTTGTGGATCGGTCTGAGTTTTGGGGCCGAAAAGCATGGTATGAGGTATAACCTGGTAGTGCTGGGGTGCTCTTGGGAGCCTTGAACCAGGTTTCTGTTACTGCACAGATATCGATATTCTCCATACTGAGGAGAGCCTCGAATGTGTGCATCTTGAGGTTTAGACTTCTGGCGTTGAGCAGCATTACCCTTAGTTTCTTTTTCCTTGTGTTGTCTATGGAGGAGGGTTTGTCTTTTGAGCCTGCCTAAAAAAGGCACTATGGGAGTGGCAAGAACTTTAGCCAGTATTCGAAAGCCCAGGGGTGACAGGTGCAAGCCATCCCTAGCAAAGCAATGTGGCTTGTCGAGCATGTCATCCCAGGCTGACAGACACTGGATCCCCTTTGAATGACACCAATACTTTAGCCAATTGTTAAAATTGATCATTTTGTCTTAATACTGTGGCAGCATTCTTGGTTAGGGTAAGATGCTACTCAAGGTCAGGGTCATACCAGCCTGGGCTACATGATCAGAGAGCTCCTCTATGTCTCTTTTCATGTAGTCCAGGGAGGTACATCTCAGGTCATTCACACCAGCATGGACAATGACGAAGTCATATTTGTACTTGTTTTGGAGAGACCTGAGTGCTTGTGTTATGTGGCAGATCCTGGCCCCCAACAGGCAGCTTACAGTGACCTCCTCCTTGTTCAGCCTAGTGAGTGGGATGTCAGTGTGTCTGACAAGAGAGTCATAAAAAAATGGTGTAAAGAGTGGCAAAAAGCACAAATAACATAAAAAACCACTCTGCAGCTAATATCCTACAACCACGCCAACTGTAGTAAAGAAATGTTTTAATAAAACACACAAAGCCACAAATCCACAAACAGTACTCCTAAGTCAAGCGCTTTTGTCAATAGACTTCATCAGAACAATTAAAAACTTGTAAACCAGCCCTTTTATACTTACAAGCTGATTGTCATTAACAACAGCAGCTCCTGGAATTAAAGTGACAATGTTATTCTAAAAAGATAAAGTTGTTTTAAAATCAACCTAAAACCTCCAAAAACTATGTGAAAAAGTCCCATAGTAGACATAAAACATAAAATATTGTACATGCAAAAAAATAAATGCAAAAATATATCATACATGTAAAAAATATATAGACAAGCCTTGGAAAATTATATATATTTGTTGCTTTAGCGAAACCTAAAAAGGCTGAAAAATGGGGGTTAAAGTTTAGATGCCCGATACCTAAGTTCGGGCTTAATACTAATGTGATCATTAATCCCGGGTGCTATGTTGGCATTTAACCTAAGTTGCCATCTCACTTCAGCCCTGAGCAGTTGGTTTGCCCAATCACCCCCTATAAAACCCTTCTCAAGAACCTCCAGAATACCAAACCGGAAGGAATGGTCCTGGTTCAGGGAAACATGTTTGTAAAGGGCATTATTTTCGTCCTTCCTCGAAATACTGTAAAGATGTTCATAGATTCTACTACTCAGTTTTCTTTCCGTTTTCCCTATATAAAAAAATCCACCCGTTTGACAAACAGCGAGATACACCAGGCCTGTGGTGGTACAAGAACCTGCACTAAAATTAACTATTATGTTATAGGGTCCCAATACAATCGATGGGGTATCTATTACAAATTTACAGTATTCACAGGCCCCACACTTAGTTGTCCTTTTGTGTTGTCTTTTTTCTTTCGGACCTGGTTTTCCAAAAGACCTTTCAAATTCCTATTGACCCTGTATGTAAAAAAGGATTCATCCCCTAAAACTGTCAAAAGTTCTGGGTTCCCTTTGAACATAATCCAGTTGTTTTTTATAATACTTTTAACTCCAGATGAGGTTTCCCCATATGTTAATACTATCGTCTGTGTGAAGTCCCTATTTTGACAATGAACTTGAGTTGTGTTAACTTCTTCATCACCAAGTAATGGCTTAAATCTGAGACCCCATTCACTTATCACTTGGTCCCTAATGTTGTTAACAAAGTCCAATGGGTAACACCTCGCCCTAAACATACTGGTCAATAGGTCTATTTCAGACTTGGCTAAATCCAAATTTGAACACATTCTAGCAACCCGAACCATTTGCCCTATCACAATGTTCCTCTTAACATAGGTTGGGTGGCTACTTGTAAACTCTAAGTAATCGTTAGAAAATGTTGGTTTTCTATATACACTTGATTTAAAACAATTGGATCCCACATCCTTCATTATTTTAACATCCAAATAATTGATGTGTGAATTCCTGTTGTTACCGGTGAATTTGAAGTACTCACATATTCCATTCAGAAAATCCAGAAATTTCTCATGGACTTCACCGTCTTTCCATAAAATGAAGAGGTCATCAAGGAACCTAAGGTATAACAACCATTGTTCCTTGTAGGGAGATCTAAAGGCAAAAGTAGTTTCCCACTTATACATAACAAGGTTGGCGAATAGAGGTGCACAACTGTTTCCCATTGCCTCCCCTTTTACTTGTCGAAAAAATTCCCCAATGAAACTAAAAAAGTTATTTTTGAGAATCGCCTCCATAAGTTCAGTAATAAAATTAATCATGATGTTACTCAAGTTGGTTTTCTCTGTCAAAACTTCATAGAATAACTCAAGTCCCTTGTAATGGGGAATAGATGTAAATAGGTAGACAACATCAGTTGTAGAAAAAGAAACATCCTTGTTGTAATAATCTCTTTTGATCCTCTGCAAAAAATCCCAAGAATCAACCAAAATATGATCAATAGGGGCCAAAGCTTTCTTAACTGCCCGGTCAATAAACACCCCTAATGGGTATGTTATGCTGTTCTGACCAGAAATTATTAACCTGTATGGGGGTACCAACACATCCTTGTGTGTCTTAGGAATACCAAAAGCAATAGGAATAGTGGGGTAATCTACATTGAGGAAGTTGAAAATCTCCTCATTGATAGCCCCTTGGTACAAAGAGTCCTCCAGTAACAATTTGATCTTCCTATATGAAATATTTATTTCATTCTTGGAGACACACTCATAGTTGGTTTCATCCTGCAACATACAGAAAATTCTGTTGTTGTAATATTCACTGTTGGCTATCACCATCCCCCCACCTTTATCAGGTTTCATAAATCTTAAGTTAACATCACTTCTAATGGTATCCAAAAGTTGTTTTTTAGTTTTAGTTAGGTTGAAAACTTTCGATTTATGTTCCCGTAAACACTGGTAAATTTCTTGGGAACAACCATTTCAAAAGAGCTAAGCAAAGGATATAAGGGTGGATTGTAACAACTCTTCTTCTTTGTAATGAATTTCTCATAATTATTATTACAAGGAAGATCTTTATATAAAAATTTCAAATTCAACTTCCTCACAAAAATCTTTAATTCAATTAACGTGTCACAAATACTCTCCCTGGTAATGGGTACAAATTTGATCCCCTTCATAAGTAAATGAAATAGTTCTTTATTAATCTCAGTCCCTGCATAGTTGAAAATGTTGAAACCCTTGTATGTAAACAACAACAAATCATCATACTAGAAAATAATAGTCTCATGGTCCCCAACCCCCGTGTCTTCACTATTACCAAGGACTAATGGTAACTGTTCTTCTTCCAACCAGTTTGGTTCCTGTAACTGTTCCTCCTCCCCCCTCCCGGGGGCCCTAAAAAAACATTACTATCCTCCCTAAACTTATTCTTGCCCTGTAACCTAGCCGACCTTCTGAGGGGGGGGGGTATTCTGAATCATATGAATCATTGTTACTAGCTTGTCTATTACCTGCTGTTGCCCTATGAGAGTTAGCATCATTACCCTGTTGGTTATTAGCAGACTCTTCCCCTTCAGTATAAGCTTTAGGGAGGGGATACGCAAGGTTATGCTTGTATTCGTATTCATCACGTAATAATTTATTTTTCTTTCTTTCAATATTAACACCCACATCATTTCAACCCTATCAAAAATACTATTATATCTATGGTTATACTTAACAAAACTAGAATCATTTAAAATGAAACTGTTTAGTTCGTCAATTTCTTTTAACAACACAACAATTCTTCTGTTATTAGTCCTTATAATAAAGTTCATAAGTTCCATTCCATGCCTGTCAAACATTTGCAGAAGTTCATCACATTCAGGTTGCCCCTTCTTAATACCATTAGGGAACCTGAAAACCCGTAGTCCTTTGGGTACCCAACTTTTTTCCAAACATTCATTTAAGTAAGCATTATCACATTGTAAAGCCCGGACTTTATGCAGTTTAAACTCAAGGGTAACTAACCTTGAATCAGTATTTTTTGTCCCTTCAGCATTACAGCTCATGAAAAAAACATGGTCATTTTTCACCCAGTCCTTCAAACGATCATGCATCTGAATAAATCCTTGGCTGCCCACCCTAGTTAGCATTTGGTTCAAGTTGCCCGCTGGTTCTATAATATTATCGTTGCATCAAAGCCCTTGGTTCATCTTGTTTATAATTTGAACTTAAGTTTCCCTTGCTTCTCGGTTGTAACATCCATTCGCTCCTCCGGAAACTGGAAGTGGGGGATTTTGAATCTTGAGCACAGCTTCTTGTAACTCAGAAACTTTGTTAGTGAGATTTAAAATTAATTGCAGCATTCTGTCACTTGAATCATCCACCTGTTGCCCACAGGGGAAAGGGAGGTTATCCAGTTCATCCTCGAAAACAGGAGATAGTCCGTTGTCATCCATCACTGGTCTAGGAGGCTGCACCACACCAAGAACAACTTAGAACATAAAAAATTGGTGTAAAGAGTGGCGAAAAGCACAAATAACATAAAAAAACACTCTGCAGCCAATATCCTACAACCACGCCAATTATTTTTTTGCAAGTACAATATTTTATGTTTTATGTCTACTATGGGACTTTTTCACATAGTTTTTGGAGGTTTTAGATTGATTTTAAAACAACTTTATCTTTTTAGAATAACATTGTCACTTTAATTCCAAGAGCTGCTGTTGTTAATGACAATCAGCTTGTAAGTATAAAAGGGCTGGTTTACAAGTTTTTAATTGTTCTGATGAAGTCTATTGATGAAAGCGCTTGACTTAGGAGTACTGTTTGTGGATTTGTGGCTTTGTGTGTTTTATTAAAACATTTATTTACTACAGCTGGCGTGGTTGTAGGATATTGGCTGTAGAGTGGTTTTTTATGTTATTTGTGCTTTTTGCCACTCTTTACACCAATTTTTTTTTTTTTATGTTATCTGACAATAGAGTCACCTATTGCAAGTGTATTAGGTGTGTTGTTTAGCCTTAAGGGCTGTGACTGTGTGGCACACTGACTTTGTGAACTATGTGATACGTGGGTATGGTTGTGGGGTAGCAGTTGTTTGGATGTCTGCTTTGGTGGTCTCTGCTGCTTGGGCAGATTTTTGTTTAGAGCCTCCGAGTATGTTTTTGTGTTTATGTGTTTGGCTTGTTGTTGCGATAGGTCTATGTGAGACTGGATTTGTGGTGTGTGTGGTTACCTTCTACTCCTGACTGACTGAGTCAGTACTGGGTTGAGAGAGCTCAGCCTCCAGTTTGGCTATATAGTTGCATCTCTCACATATATTTGAGCTTGTTGGGAGGAGGAGAGGGTGGTCTTTGTACATAAGGCAGTTGTAACATTGCCTCAAGATTCCCAGATTCATCAGCTGGACTGGAGAGTAAACCCGAAACTGACTTTTGGACATGCCAGAATAGTATAAGGAGCTACTTTTTGACTGATCAAAAAGGACCAATAGGGAGCCAAGTACTTAAAGGGAGTATAAGAGGGTGTAGTGCTTTAGTTTATTAGCGCTTGCTTATAAGATTACTTATATGAGCAACTGCAGGGCATTAGAATGAAAATAGAGTGCTTACTTTGAGATTTAGAACAGTTCTAAGGGAAAAAGTGAAGAGCAGACTTTGTGGAGCCGGGAATAGTTTAAACCCGTTTAAGCGGCACTGCCTGATGCTGCGCTATGTGCAAAATCATGCAAAACCGTACAAATGCGGGTTTTAAAGCAGGGAAACTGAAAGAGATAGGAATTGACTTAAAACGGCCAATAAGCTACTAGTTTCAGGGCTGAGACCACTCCTCCAGGGACAGATAGGCTGCTCAAAGCTCCCACTCTCACTGGTGAACAGAGAAGCTTCCTCCTATCCAAGTAAGGATATGGGCAACACAGGAAACTATACCACAGTCCGGAATTCAGCAAAACCTGAAATCTGGACTAATCTAGTTCAGCAAAGGCGGGAAAAGTGAATTTTTTTTTTTTTTTTTTTTTTTCAGGAAACAGCAGAAAAACACACAGAAAACACTGTAAATGCTATAAAAAGGCTAGCGCACTTTAGTGTGTAGCCTACAGCAGTTATACAATACAAAAACGACTTAAATTGATATAAAACACGTGCAACAACTGTAAAAAAGAAGAAGGCAATTGCAATTTAAACTTTTTAAAGCACAGATCAGTTAGAAATTTGCTTGTTAGGCGGGAAAAGGCAGTCAGAGCAAAAAAACAGAGAAAAATACTTAAATCTGGAAAAGTCTCTCTTGGGTCTCTCTGTTGCCTGTATCACTCTGCTCACCATGAGGAGCTGTGTGGAGTTGTATACTGGCGCAAAACCACGCAAATGCATGTATAATCAGATTAGTGAAGACACTAAACAGCTTGTCAAGACTTTCTTTCAAATTTACCATCGGTGAAAAAATATATTTCAAGATTATTTCAATTTCCTAGAATTTCTTTCCACCTATAATAAGAAAAAAGACCACAAATATTATAAATGCACACACATGATATATATATATATATATATATATATATATATATATATATATATATATATATATATATATATATATATTTATATATATATATATATATATATATATATATATATATATATATATATATATATATATATATATATATATATATATATATATATATATATATATATATATATATATATATATATATATATATATATATATATATATATATATATATATATATATATATATATACAGATATATATATATATAATATATATATAAATACATATATATCTGTAATGTATATATAAATCAAAATGTACACACTTTACAGATAAAATATTAAATTCTTCTTTGAATTGTACATTCAGTACTTCTACCTTTATTATCTTCAGAATTGCTTCCTGATTTACCAGTGATTCATATATCATAAAATGTATACAAATGCAAATTGTTGTTTCTGATATTTTACTGCTTTTTGTCTAAGAATATCATTTTTCCAATCACAATTCTAATCTTTGAATTTGCATTACTGCATTAAACCATAGACAACTGGCTTTGTTTCTTTGATCACGTACCTCTCCATTAATTTCTATTGTATAGATGCTATCTTTACTTTTTTGCCTAGATCATAACTAAAAACTGTCCTTAGGCCAGCTTTCCTTCCTCATTAACTGAAATAATAAACAAAATTGTATGTCATTGGACATGCTATACAATCTATTGTTCAGTATAATAAGTAATCAAACAGCCTAATACATACAGCAATCTGGATTTGAATTCCATACCTTCTGTCTGTATATTGTAATTTTTTAACAGATTATTTCACCAGTTTGGAGCTTATATTTAACTCCCCAATAAACAAATAAATAGATAAATAATAGATGGCCAAGTCTAGGAAGCTTATAGGAGCATAATGGTTAACATATAGACACAAGGTACAGGATTTGATCATGCCCTCTATTTGCTGTCTATGTAGAGTTTTCATGCACTCCATCTGTCTGTGTGGGGCTTCTCCCCCCTATCAAAAAATGCTGGATGTTTTTGTCTCAAGAATGGAAAAATACCAACTGCAAAACTAACCCACCAAGTTGAACTTGAAAGGTCTGCCAATGGAGTGTTCCCAAAAATGAACAGAACTGTGGGCACCAGCACAGACTCCAGGTGGTGCCTTTCAGGGAAAGAGTTAAGTGAGCCGACTACGTTTGGTTACAGTATTCTCTAGCTAGAAGAAAATAAAATATGACTAGCCATTCTTTTGTGTAAAAACTGTTGTAATTTGGTTACGCTGATCAGTGTAGAAAAAAAAGAGGCACTGTATTTGCTCATGATAATCAGATGGAGGATTGTACATACTCTGACCTCTGTCAAGGATTCATGCTATCTGTGGGAGGGATCCATGTGCCCCTATAGGCCACTGTATACCTTCTGAAAAATCTAGCATCCTGGTTTGGTAAGCTACTGGCTGGTGTTCAGTTACCCAGATGGGGCGTCTTACCTGTGACAGCTCGGATAAGTGACAGTTTGATGCAAAACTAATCAACCTGTCAGAAATAAACTAAGAATTGCAGGTCTGAATATAGGTTCACTGATGGTATTTTGAAGAGGATGACATGATGGTAAGGAGGAGATGACTACAGCTAACGCTCTATGCCTGGCATCTAGCAAAGGAGAAGGAGGCAGACTAGAAATGGTGTGGGCTGTGCGGTGAGAGTATTCTGAAAATACTGAAGGATGTCTTCTGAATTAGTGACAGTCTCATGCCTGGTAGACTCCATTATAAAGATGGAGTACTCTTCTGGATCTCAGCCTGTGCTCATTGGCAGGTGTGTAATTGGAAGAAATAGGGGGTATTCAGGCAGCAGCTGTAGGACAGAATGAGTTTGTCTTGATAATGGATCACTTGAATCAGCAGCATAGCTAGGGCAGGGCAAGAGGGCACCAACCCCAGGTGCAAAGTGTTGGAGAGGAGATCCATTAGCTGATCGCAATCTCACTTTAATTTTAGTCAAACTTGAACATTGTAGTGTTCCATGTGTGGTCTAAACTGTGGCCGTTGCTTTCTACATTATAGCAGCTTGCTTATGTTTAAAATAAGAATTTTTTTAACTAAAATATGAGCATTGTAGTGCATCATGCAGGCAGTTTGTTGCAGTTTAAAATTAGAAACGCTATTTGTTTTTTGTTAGTAACATGTGTTGAAGGAAGGTTGCGGGCAGGACAAAGAAACGGGTGATCACAGTATTCTCTGTCATGCATCTGGCCACCTGATTGGTGTGCCAGTAATAAAAATGTCTGTTGCTCTTGAATAGAAGATCTGGTAAGGCACATGGATGTTGTGATTGGCTTATTACAGCGAAGTGCTTTTTCTATATACATATATATATATAGATATATTTATATATATATATATATATATATTTTTTTTTTGTCTCTTCATGGATCACATAATAAATACAGTAAAGTACTTTTTTTTTCTCTTCAAGAAAGTCCAAGATATGAAGATTTCCTGGGTGCATATGGTTGGAGCAACATGAATAATGATGGAAATGTCATTCTTGACTTCTGCCTGGCAAATAGTTTAACGATGGAAATCAGCTAGTTCAACTAGAGAGGCAATCACAAGATCACATTCAACAGTGGCCAGCCGGCAACTCGGGTATACTTCCTCCTAGTAAGAAAAGAACACTGAGGTTGAATCAGATTGCAAAGCCATCCCTAGAGAAATGGGCAGCCTGCAGTACAACCTACTGGCAGCCTCAATCAACTGCATGTCAAAGAAGGCTCTAAGTTCAACAGAGACAAGGCTGAAGATCTGCAAAGTGACTGGTGGAAAAATGCAGAATTTCAAGGAGATACTCATGGCTCTAGCATCTGAGGAAGAAGAAGAAGAAGAAGAAGAAGAAGAATGGCAGCTTATCAAAACAGCACTCGTGTAGACAATAGGACAGATGTGCGTACAAGACAGCTATGGAAATAAGGTAAAAAGAAAGTTATTGTTAGATTACAGAAGTCCAGGAAGTTATCAAAACAAAATAGGAGTTATACTGCTTTGCTAACTGAAAGGCTGAAAGAACAGCAGCAATAATAATGTAGTATCCATGTCCCTTATGAACAGAGGCAGTCTGTAAAATGACTTAGGGCTCTAACACCCAAAGACCCAGTGCCCTGCTACTACCCCATCCAATATCTGTGGCATTAAGATATAATATTGCCATATCCTGGGTATTATTGGCAAGGCTTGTAAAGGATCTTGTGCCACTCACCTGTGAACCTGTGAGCAAGGTGTCAGGGAACATTGACTTGCTTCTGGAAAGTGACTCGGCAAATAGCATAAAGAAGCTCTATTAGACGGCAAGGCAATGGCAGAAAGATACAGAAGTTAGTCATCAGATGCCTTTCATAAGGGACACCACCAGCAGTCTGCTCACCAGTCCCAGAGGACATCAACAGCAGACAGAAGGAGTACTTCGAGAAGCTTTATATAAAGAAACCCACAGAAACTGCAATACCAAAGGCACAGCCTACAATGAAAAAAGTAGCATAAAGTTCACTAAGGAAAATGGCAGGCTCAGATGAAAGCACAAAGCTTATGATCAAGATGGTGGGTGTGTGAATGGAGAGATGGTTCCTGTGGGCACCCATTGTGGTAAGGAAAGGGAGGTGTATCGCAGATAACTGAATGGTAAGTATTTGAGTGCTACTAAAAAAAGCAAAGTGGATAATAAGAACTACAGGCACTACAGAGGTAGCAAACTGTCACACTGCATGAAAGTAAGGTTTCCACCTATCCTTTACAAAGACCAGTCTCTATTTGGGCAGTTGTGTCCTGTGGGGAGTGTAATTTAAAAAAATGGCAAATATCCAGAGATTTCAGGACAAAAAAATGCTTCCTAAGTTTTCTCTTACAGTTGGATAAAACAGTTATTCTGTACCAGCATTTCCTTAATATGATATAAAACAGCACAGATAAGCCAAATACTATAAAAGTGAGATTTTATTTTGGAACCCCCTTCCTTTGCACTTGATGCAGGCATGGATTATCCTGAAAATTACACATTTTCAAAAAATATATCACACGTTGGGCATCTGAAAACTTGGCAACCCTACATGAAAGTACTGTAAATGTTGATTGTTAAATGAATATGCAGAGTAATATAAAATAATATAATACAAAATAACCTGGGAAAAAATCAGGATACAGAACAACTGACCTAATGCTAGCAGGAGGACAGAGAGTGGGGAAGAAATTGGAAATGAGGAAGAAACCTAACTGGACATCGCTACACATGGAGAAAGCACTAGACTGGGTCCCACAAAAACTGATTTAGGTAGTTCTGTAATGGTTCAAAGCCCAGGAAACACTGATAGAATTAGTACAAGCTATGCACAAGGACACAGTGACACTCCTGTTGGAGTGGTTGTGCATCAGGGTTCAACTGTGTGTCACCTCCTGTTCATAATGGTGATGGACTACATAAGTAAATGGGCTGGGGGGACAGATTAAAAAAGATGGGTGCAGACAATGTGGCACTACAATAAGGGTTTGAAAATGAACTTCAGAAAATAGTAGGTGACTTGAATGCAAAAATGAAGCCACTTGGGATGAAAGAGAGTACAGACAAGACAGCGGACATGGTAGAACGTGGAAATGGGAAGAGGCTGAAAACTGAGATAGAGGGAAAATAGTGAAATAGGTTAAAATCCTTGAGTATCGGAGGTGTGGCTGAGGAGAGGAGAAATCTGAATGAGGAGGTCAAAATTAAAATCAGAGGTGCTGCAGCCATCTAGCCCAAAGGGACACATGTAGTGTGTGACTGAAGAATGCCAAAAAAGTGGAAAAGTAAGGCATATGTTTGTATGGCACAGAAACCTTGAAAGTGAAGGCAGAGCAGCAGAGGAAGCTTGGGGTGCTAGAGATCATGTGTTTGAGGTGTGTGGTAGGATAGACTTTCTGGAACTGATATAGAAATAAGCAGAAGCCAAAGTATTCCAGTTCCAGAGAACGTCAAGGAGAACAGAGTAGAGCTGGATTCATAGGATTCATAGAATTTACAAGGCTTTTTTAGTCTAATAACTATAAACACATTGGAAATACCCACCCTTAGGCATTACCTCTTTTTTCCTGGAGGGTGAGGCCAGTTAGTCATGGTGTGAATTTTAAAGTAACCACCCTCAAGCATGTACAGGAAAGAACTAATTTGGTAAAGCAGTTTTGGGAAAGGCAGAAAGAAGGCGAGAGGATACAAAGGAATGGATGGATTGAGCAAGAGATCTGCAACAGTCAGACATGACTATTGACTGTAGGAAAGTGGCACTGAACCGAGACGTGACACAATAATATAGAAATTAACTTGTACTTCATCACATGAATACAGGATGTTTTATTATACAGGTGAAGTACTCTACAGTTTTTATTTTTGCCTGCACATAAAGTAAGCTATTCCCATCGCTTGATGATAGAAATGACAGAAAACATTCTGTGAACCATAGAAAGGATAACCTCGGAATGCATAGAGAAGCATGTGGTCTCCACCTTTATGCAGATGTGGATGGGAAGATTTTTCCCTCTATATAAAACACTTAATTTTGTGATTTGTATTTTTTATCTGCAAGGTGCTGTTACATTCATTTGTGGCCAGTGAAATGCTAATCATTTAAATCTCTTCTTGACAAATATGACCCAACCCTGTACAAATTATTTTTGCTTTCTAAGTGGTAAATAGTGAAACAAAACGTACATCTAATAGGCTCTTGCTTCTAGCTTTTAGTGCATCCAGTTAGAACTCATAGTAGTTAAGTTGTGTTTTCTGCTGCTATACACGCACACACACATATACATATGTGTGTGTATATATATATATATATATATATATATATATATATATATATATCAACAATGTTAACTTCAGCATTTGATGGGGTCATACACAAAACACTGATCAATAAATTAGTGCAACTAGGTATTGATGTACTCTTAATAAGATGGATAGCCACATGACTTACAAATAGGACATGGCAAGTATCATACAGCAATTGGACAGGTTAAATCCTTGGCTACAGTCAGGGTGTCTCACAGGGCACTGTCCTAAGCCCTTACTTATTTATAATATAGCTTTCAGACATAACTTTTCATCTGAGGTGTTCTACAGCTTATACGCAGATGACCTGAATTTGGGTAAACTGATTATGAGTGTTACAGATAAGGCATGTCTGCAAAATAACTTGACTAAATTGATCATTTGGGCACATGAGAATAATATGCTGATAAATACATTAAAAACTAAGCATATGAGATTTGGGAGACATAAACTGAAAGGTGAATATTTAACACAGCACACAGTGATTGAAACTGTCGGCTCATTTAAGGACCTGGGTATATGGGTAGATTCAGCTATGAGTTTTTTTAATCATATCAACCAATTGGTTAATGATAGTTACAGAACCATAGGTTGTATAAAAAGATTTATAAAGTCTAGGAAATTAAAAATAATGAAGTCATTGTTTGTTAGTTACATTACACCCAAACCTGAGTATGGAATAAAAATATGGAAACCCTATAAGAAGACAAGCATGAGTAAACTGGAAACAGTACAACAGCAAAAGACCAAGGGCACCCATGGATGTGAAAATCTAAGTTATTATGAAAGACTAAAACATCTGAACTTGTACTCTTGCAGATATCTAAGAGGAGATCTTATTCAGGTATATAGGGCATTTAGGAACAATTACCTCTGGGAATGGTTGGTGTTATCACAAAGTACCAGAAAATCATCAGATAACCTGTGTAGAAGATTCAACAGGAATGAGAAGTGCACTAATTGTTTCCCTGACAGAGTAGCTGATGCATGGAACAGATCACCAAATTACATTAAAGCAAGCACTAGTTTAGATATTTTTAAGAACAGCCTGGACACTAATTATGGGAACAAGTGTTTTGGTATATTGGCAAGTTAGAAGGGCATTTATGCCCATGCTTGAAATATTTATATGTATGTATGTATATATGTATATATATATATATATATATATATATATATATATATATATATATATACATACATATATATATATATATATATATATATATATATAGGTTCACTTTATAACATCGAAATACTGAAATGTCGAATTTCAGTATCTCGAAGCTATAAAGTCGAATGTTCAAAATAGCGAACATTCATAATCGCGAATTTGACGTATGTCGAAAATGTCGAATTCGTGGTTATGAAGTTGCGCTATGTAATGTACGGGTTTGTGTTTTGTTGTTGCGCGGTGCCGTGTTTGGATGTAGGTGTTATGTCAGGTAAGTGAGTGTTTTGTAAGGGTTTTGAGTGGGAGTTAGAGTGTGTATGAGGGATTGGAGAATGTGCGTGTGTGAGTGAGCTTTTGTGTTGTGTTTGTGCGATCTCGGAGTTAGTATATATAAATAAGGGGGTGTGGGGGGTGCAGCCCCCCACATGGGGAGTGCAGGGTGGCTTGCCCCCCTGCTTATGTGTGTGTGAGTTGTGTATGTGTGTTGTTTTTTTGTTTATGTTGTGATGTGGGTGTTTTGTTGTATGTTTAGTGTAGTGTGTGCGGTGTTTTCGGTTATGTGGTTTTGCGGTTTTTGTTTGTGGATTCGGTTTTATAGTCTCGAGATACTGAAATTCGATATTTCAGCATTTCAAGGTTATAAAGTGAATCCATATATATACATATACACACCATACTGGGATCCTTTTCCCTTTTAATGAGTACTCAAATCTTATTACCTATGAATCTTTACAGATCAAAGGTAAATACAGTAACGCTCCATTTCCTGATTCAGTTCTGGACTCAAAAAGCTGTTTGCATATGTGCTATGAACAGTTTTACAGTTTCCTTTTCTGTGCTAGTTTGCTGTCAAAGATATTTGTTTACTTAATAGTTTATTTTATATTATCAGTATCAGTGAACTGGAATAAAAAAGGCTCTCCTGTGGCCACTCCTTTCTCCCAATCAACAAACAAAAGTGAATAAAAAGTTTTAGCAATTTCATGTTAAGATGCCAAGGAGGTGTTTCAGGTGAGTTCAATGACATCTTAAATGGTAACTAGGAGGAGCCAAAAACTTATTGCTAGTAAATATGTGGATTTCACATGTATCATCAGGTCTATTAGAGATATACATTTCTGCCATGGAATTAGTGAAAAAAACATGCTAGCTAATGTGTGAGGGGGTATTCTCTAGTGGGTGACAGTTAGGATTCCCTCCTCTAGTCTTCCCAGCTCAATGCATTTCATAACTTCCGCTACCTACTACAACTGTTGTCGTGAATACCTCCATCTGGTGCATGTTGTAAAATAAAGCACTAGACAAGATAACTCAGTCCCAGCTATACAGTTTGCACTGAGGCTGCAGAAACTGAACTACACAGGGAAAAACGCATGCATAATATTGTCTACTTGTCTTTTGTACAGAAAATCCCATCCACATATGACAAATACAGATGGTGCCCAGATACAGTGAATGTCAGGGGACTGATAGGTATCCACTGGTGAAAGCCTTCTTACACATCGACTGACAAGGTAAGTATGTATTTGCTGTATCTAACATTTTGAGGCCTTCTGCAATGGAGACATTTTGAAAAGAATTTCATATGGAAGAGAATTAAACTTCCTTAAGAGGTCAAATCTGAATGAAGAGCATCAGGAAACATTCAGAACAGCAGGTCATGAAACAATAAAATGCTAAAGGAGGTCTGACACCTGGAGTAATGGTGCAAGAAACAGAGCTTGTCGATGATGTAAAAAAATGACCAAATAGTTGTGGCACAAATTTCTACACTATGGGCATACTTAAAGTGTCCAGAAAGCAGTGACAGATCTTGTGGAGTTCACTTTGAGATAGTATGTACTGATAAGTGCTTAGCCACCTATTTTTAAAAGTCATTGCCATCAACAATCCACTTGGAAAAGGTTTAATTAGTCTTTGCAAGCTCCTTTCTGGCAGGTAAAATAAAGCACTAGACAAGATAAATGAGGCAAATAATTAAGTCTGTCTTTTTGTGCTCATGTGCCTTCTTCAAGTAAAACTAGAATTGACAGTACAGTTCTAAAGTGTAAATGTCACACACTCCCCTGGGTTTTGTTCCAGGAAAGAAAATGGAAAAGTGGTTTATGCAGAGATTTTTGTTTTTAACTTCAAATATTTTTAATGAAATGAGATTTCAAACTTAAGAAGAAACAACTGCCAAAAACTAGTTTTAACGGTGTACAAACCAAATACCTACAATGGCTTTTTCAGCTTAGTAGTTGAAGGGTTCACTTATTATTTCATTAGGATGGTGCAGTGGTAGTGTTATTACCTCCAAGCAAAAAGTTTTCTGGTTTGATTCTCAGCTCGGGTGTCTTCTATGCAGTCTGAATGTTCTCTCTGTGTTTGTGCTGGTTTCTTCCCATGTCACAAAGGCATGCATCTGGCGTGTTTTCTTTCTGTTCCTCTGCTGATAAACAAAGGTTAAATAACTAAATTGTAATTAATGTCATCTGATACTACACAGCTTAGCATTCATACCTTCAATACTCCTTGCATTTAAAGATGGTCAGCCACAAACGTAGTCCATACTCAAGTCTAATTAATAGACCAGCTAAAGTAGATAGTGGGCCGGATTCACGAAGGCTTGCACGGAGTCTAAGAGTATTGTAAGACTCCATGCAGCCTTTGCGATCCAGGAACAGCCCAAAGTCCGTGTAAGAGACAGCTAAACGGCTCTTACACGGAGTGGGCGGATAGTTAATTACCTCACTTGCAGCCGAATAGCATGCAAATGAGGATGATTAGCGATCCAGGAAGCCCAGAACAGCCCGTGTAAGAGCCGTTTTAGCTGCAGAAATGTACTCAGTTGACAACTGAGCACGCTTCTGCAAAACCGCAATGGAGCCATGTCAGCTCCAAATAAAGGGTGCATATGTGTCAGGCAGCATGCCAATGGCCAAATATGTGGCCATTGGCAAGGTAACCTGATGCAAATATCTTAAAAATATAATTTTTTTTCCGACATGTTTAAACCCAGCGCAGCCCCGCACAAACGGGCTGCTGTATAAAACATAAAACGAAGGTTATAAACCCACAAATGTGGGTTTTATGCAATACATGGAATGTCAATGCAGGGACCAGCAGACCAAAACCAACATGGCCACCGTGTAGTGGTTGCTAAGGGGGGGAAGCTGAGTCTAAGAGATGTAACTAAGCATTAGTAGGCAATCTGATGCAAATGAGTGTTAGGATACTGAATTCCACTGTCACATAGCAAATGAGCACAGTCTGAGTAGTGTAAGAGTTACAGAAGGGGAGGAACAGAGTAGGAGATAGGTGACATCACAGGGGAATGGTAGAAAGAAATGCAGTTCATTGGAGGTCAGAGTTACATGACAGATGTCAGACAGATATCATGGAAAGAGGTGTGCCACTAAATAAGCATGAGAAAGTCAAGAAATGGAAGGTGTACACTGTTGCCTACACCAAAGTTTCTAGCTGGCATGCGCACGCGTGCGCCATGAAGCGCGAGTAAGGCAGTGTGCGCGTGTAAGGCAGACTGAGCATGTGGGAGCGTGTTGGGAGATGTTTAACACTGTTTGCGCGGGTGTGCACGCGTTTTAATCCGAATAAGCAGATTCTGAACCGTGTAAGCATGTGTGCGCTGTAAGCCACTGTGAGCGTGTTTCTGCTGGTTTGCACGGCTCCTCCCTGAGGAAACAGAGAGGAAAAAGGAAGCAACAGATTTAGTAGGAAGCTAGCAGGGAATACTGCTGGAGCTAGCAGGTGAAAACAATTAGAAGCAGGCAATTACACAGGCAGAATAGTAGCCCAGCCCAGCACTTAAAACTCTGCAAACAGCAGTGCAGGATGTTTCTCTCAAGAGACACTGCAAGACAGGAGTTAAGTTATTAGAAGTGAAAACTGAAAAAGCTGAACTCAGAGCAGAAATGTTAGGGGCTGCCATAGCTGTCATAATGAGACATAGGCGACTTGCTGAGGGTGGTGACAATGCAGATGGTGCCAGACAACCCACAGTGAGGAGACGGAGAAGAGTGTACAGGCCCAGGGTCACCTACCACGGGTTACATGAGCTGGAGATAGTAGAGCGCTATAGAGTGGACAGAGACCTCCTGCAGTAATAGTGGAGCTGTGCAGGCCACGCCTCACACACAGAACCAACAGAGGGGAACCCATCCCAGTGGAAACCAAGGTATGTGTTGGCCTAAGAATACTAGCAACAGGTACCTTCCAGAGACCAACTGGTGATATGATGGGGATATCACAGGCATCAGCCTCCAGGGTACTGCACCAGTTCCTGGATGCCATGTCAGCACATGTCGGTGATCATGTATATTTCCCCAATGCCCGTGAGGTATTGGCCAGCAATATGCGTCTCTTCCAGCAAATAGCGGAATACCCTGAGGTAGTGGGTGCAATAGACTGCACGCACATATGCATCAAAGCACCAGCCGGTGAGCGGGGTAGGGCATACATCAACCGCAAGGGCTTCCCTCCATCAACTGCCAGGTCATGTGTGATGCCCAGGGCATAATAATGAATGTGTGTGCTGGCTGTCCTGGGAGCTACCATGATTCCCACATCTGGCATTTGACGCAGCTGTACCAGACATTTGCCAATGGGGACATCCCGCACGGACACCTAGTGGGGATGCAGGTTATGCACTGGAGCCGTGGCTGATGACACCCATCAGAAACGCACACACACCTGAACAGGAACGCCATAATGAGGCACACGCACAAACACGTAATGTAATAGAGCGTGTGTTTGGGCTGCTCAAGTCACGGTTCCGTGTCTGGACACATCTGGTGGAGCCTTGCAGTACACACCAACTACATGTACCCAAATTGTCATGGTATGTGCTATGCTACATAATATGATCTTGCGAAAACAGCTGCAGCAGGACCAGCATAGGGCTGGGCCAAACAGCCCCCCCACCATTGCCAAGGCCATCACAGGCAGAGCGTGACTCGGAGGAGGAACAACCTGAGCCTGCCCCAGTAGGCAGAAGGAGGCATGCCCAGTATGCCCTGGCCTTGGCAAAGAGGCAACGCATAGCACATACACTGGCTCAGTAGGAACCCTGGGAATGATACCCCTTCTCTGACTCACTCATATAGTAACAGGGATGCCTAACATGACACAACCTGCTCTCAAACATGTACAGGGAAGTGTAATATGCGCATCCGACAGAGGCAGCCCTGCAGCACCACCTGAGGCATGAATGCTATGTGTTAAGTAATGTAACACCATGTACTATATGCACACCTGAGGACCCTGACTAACATCCTACCTCACCAAGCATCATGCCACAATATGACAATGAGATGATCAAGTGCAATAATTGACTGAAGTATCGCAGTTAGTCAAAGGGGATCCAATGTGTGCCAGTCTGGGATGACATGCTGAGCATGACATGATGCTCCACCTGCTAGGACTGGCATGCACCTATCAGTGCAGGCCGTATGGATACTGGCAAAGGCTGTTGTTACCCACAGTGTGCCCTGAATAGGTAAGGCTCAAAACACAAACCTATCTCCATAGG
This sequence comes from Protopterus annectens, assembly GCF_019279795.1. NCBI lineage: Eukaryota > Metazoa > Chordata > Ceratodontiformes > Protopteridae > Protopterus > Protopterus annectens. The sequence continues at coordinate 1,380,426,571 of NC_056733.1, forward strand.
TATCAGAAGGGATAAGAATAAGATAAGGGATAAGTCGAAACAGCAAGATGCATGCAGTCTAAACTCACCCAGTATGGAGAATGTTGATATCTGCGCTGTAACAGAAAACTGAGTCAAGGCTCACAACAGCACCCTAACACTACCAGGTTACACCTCATACTGTGCTGTACAGCCTCAAAACATGGAACAAGCTACAAAAGGAGGGTGACTAGCAAGAATTGTCAAGGATAACCACACCCCATGTTGGTACCACAACAAAAGCAGCATGGACTAGCCATGGTCAAGTAACAGTGGCTAAAACTGCCCCCAGTTTATAGCCTGCTACAGACTACTGTCCCAACACCAGGAACTGCACCTGGCCTATGCTGGAATACATGAATATATCAAGTCCTCCAAACCACATTATATTGGGTGACTGAAAATACCCAGACATAGACTGGGAGCATTATACTAGCTCCAACAGTGTAGGACAAAAGTTCATAGAATCCATAAACCAAAAGGCCCAGGAACAACGTACCACTCCCACAAGAGGGGTAAGCATACTGGATGTGATAATCAGCAACATGGGTACTGGATGGCAAGATGAGAAGTGTATTGCTCACTGGTAAAACCAGACCATAGAGTAATCACACTGGATATACAAATCCTGACCACAGTCCCTGGCCAGAAAACCACAGTGGAAAACATGTGTAAAGCAATATTTGCACTCCTCCAAACTGATGTGGAATCCATTAAAGGTCCTGTGCAGGTGCAAAATATGGGCCACACCTCAGAACCTGTAATACAGCCATTCCATGAACACTGCCAGGAATGCTTGGATTATGCAATCCTAAATTAAAACAAGACACAATGCCATACACGAGGCATCTGGCATGGTGGACACCAGCCATAACCAAACCATGCAAGAGAATGAGGAAGCTACTACATGATAGAGCAAACATAAACAATGAAGTAATCACTGATCAGTAGTATGGCAATAAAATCTGTCCACACATACAATCCACTAAGGCCAGCCACAACAAGTTGAATCTGTGAATCCTGAGGCAATGTTACACCTGCCCCAAGTACACAGACAACCCCAACTCCACCCAAGAAATACAAATATATGTGAGAGATGCAACCATCTATCCAAACTGGAGGCTGAGCTCCCTCAACTCAGTACTCCCAAAACTAGTCAGGAGGAGAAGGTAACCACACACACCACAAACACAGTCCCACATAGACCTATCACAACTGCAAACCAAACACATAAACACAGAAAAACATTCCCGGAGGCACAAATTACAAACACAGCACACCAACAGAGGCCTCTAAAGCAGACACCCAATCAAACAACCTCCAAACATAGCACATGCAACACATAGTACACAAAGCTGGTGTGCCAAACAGTCACAGGCCAGAAGGAGAAACAACATGCCTGATACAGTTGTAATAGGTGACTCCATAGTCAGACACACTGCTGTCCCGCACACCAGACTGAACAAGGGAAGGGTACAGTAAGCTGCCTGTAGGCTGCCACAATACGCCACATAACAGAAGTATGCAGGTCACCCAAAGCAAGTAGAAATATGATGCAGTCATAGTCCATGCTGGTGTGAATGACCTGAGATGTACCTCCCTAGACTACATGAAAAGAGACATAGATGAGCTCTCTGATTATGTAGTCCAGGCCGGTATGACACTCACGGTTTGCAGCATCCTACCCTTACCAAGAATAATGCCACAGTACAAACACGGAATGATCAGTCATAGCAAGTGGCACACTTACTGGTGTCATTCCAAGGGGATCCAATGTCTGTCTGCTTGGGATGTCATGCTTGACAAGCCACGCAGCTGTTCTTGGGATGGCTTGCACCTGTTACCCCTGGGCCTGGATATTGGATAAGGCCTTTGCCACCTCCATAGAGCCTTTTGTAGGCAAGGCTGAAAAGACTGACCCACCACCCTAGAAAACATAAGTGGAAAGAAACATAAGGGTAATGCTGACCAATGCCAGATGTGTAAACCCCAATATGCATGCTCCCAAGGCCATCCCCAGTATGGAGAACATCGATGTCTGTGCAGTGACAGAAACCTGCTGCAAGCCTCCTGACAGCACACCAGCACTACCAGGTTATACCACATATCATGTGTCATGGCCCCAAAACCTGGAACAAAACATAAAAGGAGGGTGAGTATCCATATTCAGCACAGACACCCATACGTCCAGGTAACTGACAATGCACAAGGCATTGGAGTCCACCCATGTGCAACTAACTGTAGGCAAGACTGCTGTACAGTCTGTAGCATGCTACAGACCACACTCTCACACACAGGAACCCCACCCAGCCGTCCTGAAGACACTGGACAGTATGAATGTCCCACCAAATACCAAACAAGGTACCACAAATTACCACATAGGTGGTAAACCATTATGTATGGAAGGAGTAACCAGGGACCTAGGGACACAAGTGGACAGTAACCTGTTATGTGACACCCACATTGCCAATGTGGCTAGGAAGACTGTCTACATTTGACACCGTATCAGGAAAGGATTCACATCTACGTCAACAGAGGTCATTGTGCCCCTATACTGTTCTCTTTATCACACCCATAATCTAGTACAATGCCTCATATGGGATGTACCTTACCTGACACCTGCAGCAGTTAGAAAGACCTCAAAGGTACCTCACCAAGAGGATAAAGGGTCTCAAATATATGTCATATGCTGCCTGGCTGTAGACACCCCAGCTGAATGCAGTCACATACTGCCTACACAGAGGCATTGCATGCCTGTTGTAGAAGGCCATGCCCAACACAGGAGTAATGGACATGCTCCACCCCAGAAAACTCAAAGCCATCGGAGCTGTGAGAGTGAGAGATGTCAACCTCAACAAATAATGAAATAGGATGTGCTGGTGGGACAGATACATAATCCAGAGGCTCCCACACCCTGGACCAGAATCCCACTCCATGTTAGGCAGAGCCCCTCACTGACACTCTTCAACAGGAATCTTGCCAAGTGGATGGATGATTGTAGAGTTACACTGGGGGTCTTCACTGTGTCATGTCCAGACAGAGGCACAGCAAAGCAAATCATAAATGGCCATAATATTCACATAGCAAGGTGGCAAAAGCCACACACACTCTGGCTAGGCTAACAAATGCCCTAGGGTGGATAGCCTAGTATGAACCTATGAACCTATGAAGATACAAATTGTACAGGACACTAAGGATAATCCCAAGGCTTTCACAACTGATGGTAGGAACCATGTTGGGAATTCACAGATATGCTCTGAATCACACAAATATCACAAACACACACACATATTGCCAACATACATCCTGACAGGTGCAGTGCAAACCCCCAGAATGCAGAATATCTATCCCAGCAGACTGCTGGCCCCTGACATTGCAGATGCTGAGGTAACAGCCAGCATCTACAAAGCAAAACACACAGCAGCAATGGTATGAGATGGTGTCCTGGGCTTAGTGCAACATGGACTCCAAGATGAATGGAATGCCAAATCACACTACTGCTCAATGTCAGCCTTACCACAGAATATGTACCCAAAGAGCAGTGTACAACAACAGTGGTCCTTCTCAACAAAGGTGTTGCCTGAATGGATACTGAAAACTACTACCCCAGAATCCTGAGAAGCTCGGTCTGCACAGCTATGGAAAGGATCAGCATGTACCACAGACATAAAGATATTGGGGACCTACTGACACCGGACCCTACCCAGTGTGGCTTTCTTAAGTGCAGATCCTGCCCCTAAACATGTTTGACTCAATTGAAACAGTCATTAAGGTCATTGATGAGGGCAATGTGGTCCACACAGCGTAGCTGGACCTTGCAAAGGCTTCTATACAATACCCTACGTGTTCATTATAGATAAGCTCACCAGCTTAAATATAAACCCTATGTCAGTAGAGGGGTTGCAAACCAGACCAAGGACAGAACAGACATGGTCAGACATGCTGCAGCCATGTCAGACTACAAACCAGATATAACTGGCATCCCACAAGGCTTGGTCCTGGGATCTCCTCGCCTGGTATATATGTCCCATAGGTACAGGCAAACATGGAAGGACTGTGTCTGAACATGTTTGCAGAGGACTACAAACTGCTCACCACATATGATCCACCAGCTGACACAAGCATCCCACAAAAGGGCCACATAGAAACAGACAACTGGTGCCATAGCCATGTCAGCAAGCTAATTGCAGAAAAGTGTATAGTCAACCCCCGTGGATATACAGTAAGTGCCCACCAATTACCACATAGGTGTTAACCCATTATGTAGTTAACATGTAATGAGAGACCTGGGGACACAAGGTGATAGATATCCTGCATTGGACAAACATGTGCTGTAGTGTTTACAGAAACATACCATATACCCACCTAATCATGAAGGTTGTCAGATCTAGATAAGGGAGGTCATTGTGGCTCTGCAGTCATCCTTCATCAGCGGTACAATTGACTACAATAGCCCCTGTGGGATGTACCTCAGCAGACACCTCCATCAACCGTAAAGTCCCCAACAGTACCTCACCAGGAGTATCAAAGAGCTTGCACAGATGCCATGTGTTGCCTGTGTTGCTGGTATCAATAAACATGCTGCACCTTGTACAATCTGAATGGCAGTGAGCTATGCACATGAGAGACCTGAACCCCAGCACTGACTTACATAGGACAAGCTGTACTGCATGATCCATAACACAGAAGCCACCCCCACCCATGAGTGAACTCCCAGTACAGGCTACCCATAGAGTCACTTATCAATCTTCCTCAATAGGAATCTTGATGAGTGGATGGGAGATGGTAGCTTTATCCTGGGTATCACTGTCATGTCACAGGTAGACAGAGGCACAGTATACTAACCATGACATATGTCATGGCAAACTCCACTTACAATGTGTGTTGAAGGACAAACACACTCTCCAACTAGCATTAGACATGGACTAGGGCACATCGCTAGTGTTTGCAAATGTACACCTATGTTGTGGAATACACTACCAATGTTGGACAAGCCTGGTTTAAGTAGTTCATATCTGAACAGAATGCAACATGGTCAGATGTACACAACTGGCCCCTAACCAGGCTGTTGTGCTCACTATCGAAATGTAAAGCAGTGATAGCACTAAAGCCCAGGATACTGTCCACCACAGTCAAAGTACTACCAGTACACTATACAGTACTACAGTGTTAGGTCAGTGTGAAAGGATGTTGACAACTGTATGCAAAGTATCCCATGCAAACACTGCAGGCACAGTATAATCCTGTTGTGTTCACACACAAAGCAGTTGTACAGTAACTACACAACATGACACACAACACACAACCATAAACGGGTGATATTTGTTGAAGTTCACACTCATCCACAAATGTGGTGGGCTGCAGAGTCCAACATATGGAATGCTCACACTGGGCATGCTCACACACTTTGATAAATGAGACATATGTCAGACAACATGCCATGGGAAGGCTGAACTGGGCATGCTCACACACTTAGGCCAAATCTCAGTTTAGCAGTTGGACACACATATCTGGTATTTTTACGTGTTATTCCAGGAACCAACCACATTACAGCAGTCTGCCCAGTGCACACAGTTAAATGACTACAGAGACATACGTGATATAGTGGATCCCTCCCATATGCAAACATCTTCCACAGATGCACAAGTTGTTCATACAAACAGGGAATGCTATGGCAATAAAGATGTGCAAACAGTCTATCAGCAACAAATAATGTGCATTTGACAATTAAACATATGGGTGTAGAGGTCAACACTAGGCTGTTTGCCCTAGGGAATGACAGCTTAGCCAGAGTGTGCTTGGTGTCTGCCTCCCCACAGGATGCACATTCCCCTTTCTAAACACCGATGATGTCAGCACCCTATAAGTACAGCAGGAGAAAAAAAACCTCACAGTAATGCGAATAGCTCGCTCCGCTAATGCATCTGTCGCAAGTGTCATAACATAGCTAGGTAGGGGTTTGAATCCTGCAAATGCTCAGTGTGTGTGTGAATGGGGCTGGTGTGTGTAAGTCTATGGGAGAGAAATGTCCCTTTGGCAACTAGGAAAACACACTACAGGATGCACATTCCCCTTTCTAAACACCGATGATGTCAGCACTCTATAAGTATAGCAGGAGAAGGGAAACCCCCCAGTAATGCGAATAGCGCGCTCTGCTAATGCGTCCACTTCAAGTGTCATAACATAGTTAGACAGGGGTTTGAATCCTGCAAATGGCAGGTGTGTGTGTTTCTGAGGGGGTTAGTGTGTGTGTGAGGAAATGTCCCTTTGGCAACTAGGAGAACAGACTACAGGATGCACATTCCCTTTCTAAACACTGATGATGTCAGCACCCTATAAGTACAGCAAGAGAAGGAAACCTCCCAGTAATGCGAATAGCACTCTACTAATGTGTCCGTCTCAAGTGTCATAGCATAGTTAGGTAGGGGTTTGAATCCTGCAAATGGCAAGTGTGTTTGTTTGGCTGAGGGGGATTAGTGTGTGTGAGGAAATTGTCCCTTTGGCAACTAGGAGAACAGACTACAGGATGCACATTTCCCTTTCTAAACACTGATGATGTCAGCGCCCTATAAGTACCACAAGAGAAAATAGACCTCCTAGTAATGTGAATAGCACGCTCTGCTAATGCACTCATCTCAAGTGTCATAACATAGTCAGTTAGGGGTTTGAATCCTGCGAATGGCAAATGGGTGTTTTTTGGCTGAGAGGGGTTAGTGTGTGTGAGGACAATGTCCCTTTTGGCAACTTGGTGAACAGACTACAGGATGCACATTTCCCTTTCTAAACACTGTTCAGCTGAAGGCCATGGCTCTGGCACAAGTTGTCTGTTTCTATGATGCCCCTTTGGAAGATGCTTGTGTCGGCTGGAGAGTCGATTATGGTGGCCAGTTCAGTCATCTGCATATTTGGTCAGCCACAGTCCGTCCATGTTGGCCTGTACCTCCAATAAATATATACCAAACAAGAGAGGTCCCAGGACTGAGCCTTGTGGGACACAACTCGTAACTGGTTTGGAGTCTGGCATGGCTCCAGCAATTCTAACCATGTGGGTTCTGTCCTTGAGCCACTGTGCAATCCATCTAGTGACATAGGGGCTTATATTTAAGCTGGTGAGCTTCTCTAGAATGCCCAAGTGGGTATTGTTGTGAAGGCTTTGCGAGGTCCAGGTAGGCTGTGTGAACCACCTTCCCTCGCCAATGGCCTTGGTGACTGTTTCAAAGAAATCAACCAGGTTAAACCTGGTAGTGCTGGTGTGCTCTCAGTAGCCCTGAACCAGGCATCTGTTACTGCACAGATATCGATGTTCTCCATGCCAAGGAGTGTTTTGGGTGCATGCATCTGGAGGTTTAGACTTCTGGCATTGGGTAGCATTACTCTTAGTTTCTTATCCCTTGTGATACCTATGAAGGTGGGTTTGTCATTTGAGCCTTGCCTAACATAGGCACTATGGGGTAGCAAGAGCCTTTGCCAATATCTGAAAGCCCAGGGTGACAGGTGCAGGCCGTCCCTAGCGAAGCAGGTAGTTCAACAGAAGATGAATATGTGAAGGTGTAGTGCCTGTGATTAGTTAGCAGTAGCATATATGACTGCTCACGTGGACACATGCCAGGTAAGTCATATGCACTGTGTCACAGGCAATGTACATGTGAACAGGACAAACAGTGACATCCTGTCAAGTGGGACATGGACATACATATAGTAAGCTATGCAGATGGCACTAGGAGTCCACAGAAGCTCTATAACTATGCATTGCAGGTGTGATCAGTATTCCAGGGTAATTGCAAGCAAACATGCATGCAAACAAAGCTACAGTAAACAGGGCTGCATGTAGTCCATTGTACAACAAACAAGCTGTACCAGTTCCAGTAGGTAACACTGCAAATATGCAGGCACTATGCACATGTACATGGAAATACACGGGTCAGATGGCTAGGGTCCAGTCTCAGTGCACACAAGTGTACAGACCATGTACTGTCAGGATGTACAATAACTGGATGGAAACCCATGTGCTCATACCTGCAGTAATACACATGTCAATAACAGACACTGAGCCTTCACTCAGTGGTTCCATACTTAGTAGGATGTATGCTACCTGGCCTGCCACCACAGTATCCCTGACATATATGGGGACTCTCCCTCCTGTGACAGTTAGTTTTGTGTGTTGGGGCTGTCTAGCATGGTATGAGATGTGAGCATGCAGTGCTAGGGTGCTCCTGTGTGTCCTGTACCAGTCGTGTAGTACTGCACACATATCAACATCCTCAAACATCTGCATTGCAGAGTCCAGTGTGGGCAACATGCCACTTGCAATTTACATGTCCATCATTGCGTATTACTACATTCATTACCTTATCCCCTGTGCTACCTATGTATGTAGCCTTCTGTTGACATCATTACCACCAGTATGCCAACATGTGCAGATGATACACTATGGTACTTACCATGGGTGTAGACAACAGGACATGACAATCACACACTTACTGCATCAGGCATGCTGTGATATACCCACAATTAATTCAGCACACAGTACTGTTAACAACATGATACTATTACTACACATCTATGTGGTCACCCTGTGCATCAGCAACATGTTAACCTGTACCTGCACAGTTGTTACAGATTGCAGGAGGTGGCACAGTTTCATCATATGCACAGGGTGTGAACTTGGTATGCCTGAGTCAGCCACCGATACCACCAATTGACATGTATGTGTATGTGTGTTGGTGAGGGACAGCAGTAGAAGGTGGGGCAATGTTGATGCAGTGTGTGCATGCATGCGGTAGCCCTAGGTGTTGTCAATTCGCATGTGTGTATGGATGCACACAGTTCCACCTCATGGCTGCCATATACTGGTGTTTGTGGACAGCCACAGACTGTACCTGCCAGGTCATACAGATCAGTGTCTCTGGCCACGGACACGGTACCTGTGCCTTGCAAGGGTGCTACGGACCGTATCCAGTACCAACCCAGACTGGGTACTGTCATCAGAAGCAGGTGTTCATTGACTGGACACAGATCCCTGTCGGGCCTGGCCAGAGCCACGCGCACGTGGTCTCCTGGGGCGGTCTGATGACAGCACAGACCCAGCATTGCTGGGGCCTCTGCTGGCACTACGGGGCAGCCGCGCCCTGTTGTCATCCGCGACGACTGCCAGCTGCTGCTGTTGCTGGCATACGCCACGCCGACGCCTCAACCGCCCACCATCGCCTGGCTCATGGACATGTAGCTGTGGAGCTGGTCTAATATGTCGCCACAACGCCTGTCTATGACATCGGTGAAATCACGGATGGCAGCCGCAATGTCACGCATACTGTCAGTCATGGCTGTGCGACATGCTGTCAGCTCCCTCAGACCTTGTCTCGTGTACCGCTCCATACGTGACTGTGCCTGCATGACAGCCCAAAACATAGCTGAGGTTGTAAGACCTCTGTGGGCACGCTTGACGGGGGCAGTACGCCCACGGATGCTCCCACGAGAACCCCTGGACATCTGTCTGTGTGGTACCATCTCTGGGCCATGCCCATGGCTGCTGTGTGGGGAGGCATGTGCCACAGATACCACATTACCCTGGTCAATGCCCACTGTATGCTGTCCATCACCTAGGGACATTGGTGACAAAGGGTGTATTGGCAGGATAACTGTGCGCATTGATGGGGTCGACAGCTGTGTACTGTCAATCGGCTGACCAATGGCGGACCCTGGCATACTTTCCTGTGCCATTACACAGATGTCATCATTATCAGTACCCACGGCACCTGATTCAGGTTCCCTGCTACATGACACCAGAGCAGCACCAGAACCTGTGGGAGGGAAACAGGAAACACAGTTTACAATGTCTACACATTACCAGTGATGCACACATGCACACATGCACAAGCACAGGTGCACACATGCACACATGCACACATGCACAGGTGCACACATGCACACATGCACACATGCACACATGCACAGGTGCACAGGTGCACACATGCACAGGTGCACACATGCACACATGCACAGGTGCACACATGCACACATGTGCACATGCACACATGCACACATGCACACATGCACACATGCACAGGTGCACACATGCACACATGCACACATGCACAGGTGCACACATGCACACATGCACACATGTGCACATGCACACATGCACAGGTGCACATGCACACATGCACACATGCACAGGTGCACACATGCACACATGCACACATGCACACATGCACACATGCACACAGTTTCACACAATTGTACAGTACTCAGTATGCGTGATATCAACACACAGACACAGACACACCTACATGCATACAAAGAGCACTACTAAGTGAGCCAAATAGTACTATTACTATCAACACTATTACAGGAATTGTTAATACACACTCACCAGCATGGATAGGCTGCATTGCTGTTATACCAGAGGGACCTGCAGACGTGAAGAAACTAATGTCAGTGGGCACAACTGTGCCATTGTTACTGAGTATGATACAGGTCAGTAGTACAACAGTCGCCTTTCACAGGTCAGCTGCTAATATTGAGGATATCACACTTGCACATTAAATACTATGGTGACAGCTACAAACCAAGGACACACCTCACACATGCATTAACTACCAGTGTACACAACAGTCAACTATACATATGGCATATTACCTGCACGCTCACTGTCTTGTTGCTGCGTGGCTCCAGCCTCCATCATAATGCATGTCTGCTGCTGTTGTTGTTGCTGGCGGACTGGAGCCACTACACTCATGAGTAGTCCCTCCAGTCTGGTGAGTGGGGATGTGTAGCCACCCCACCACCTGTGGCGACCTGTTGCCTGTGGATATCCGACGCACGCTGAGGGACATTTCTGATTAAATCACTGCAGTGATGTCGTACCTGCTCATATGTCCTATTATGCATGCCTATGTCATTTACCCGACGGACAAGGTCTTGCCACAGTGCAGCCCTCTCCTGCTGATTCTAGCTGGTGCGGAAAAGTGTATTGCATAATCCCGCACCAGGCTCTGGTGTATCTCCTCATCCTCAGCTGTGGAGTAAGTGGGATTCCGCTGGTGGGCCATGTACCTGAGAAAGAAAATAACCTGATATCAGCAATATATGTCAGCAGAATTTGGCACACATACTACACATGCTACTCGACTGTTATGATACAACATATCTCACATATGTAGCATCTGTCTGTCTATTGGTGGATACACATGTAAATGGCCAGGTATCAGTGCTCAGCCAGCAACTGTGCAACAGTACCTGGCACACTCCATACGACATACTACCAAACCCCAGCAGTCAGAACACTGATTCAGGTCAAGAGCACCTCCTCACTCTGGGGTTTGTATCTAGGTACTGTATGGCCTACATCATCAACTACTGTGAGCTGACCACACACTGATTGCCCTGGATATACATATCCCACCTCCACCACCAGCACAAACGACTATAGTGAATAACATTACAGATGCAAACTTTACACTTTGTAACAGTGACATGGTATCCTTTCAGCCCACTGGGCCAGTGGCAGATACAACCCACAATGCTGACCCCTACACAATTGCTTTCTACAGACATCTCCGAGAATGCATGGATCATGCAATCCCATATATGACCAAGACACTCTCCACAAAGGGACAGCATCCTGTCTGGTGGACCCCAGCCATAGACAGATTGTATTACAGAAGATGGAAGCTACTGCAAGACAGAGCATAATTCCATAAAGGGAGGGCATGTCTGAGCAGCACTAGTAAGGATCTATTTTCCATCATACAAACATCCATGGGCAACTTTGAGAGGGAAATCAAGAGGGACACTACAGATAACCAGAAGGCCTTCTTCAGTTATGTTAGCAACCTGGTCAGGATCCATCCTCTATGCCCATAGTTAGTACACAACAACACATATTTCACTGACACCACAGATATTGACAACATTGTGGCAGACAGGTTCAGTGCAGGTGTCACCCCGCCCTCTCCCCCAAAATAAGACATAGTTATCCCAGCTGACTGTAACCTCCCTGTCATCACAGATGTCCAGGTGAGAGCCACCCTCAGGACAGCAGAATACACAACATGAATGGGACCTGATGGTATCCCCAGTTGCATGCTACATAAACTCTGACAGGAGCTAAACACACATATAGAAGTGCTATGTAACACTAGCCTGACTACAGGATATGTACCTGTACACTGGCACAGCAGCAGTGGTTCCACTCCACGAAGGAGGCACCTCAACATACCAATACAATACAACACAATACATTACATTACAATACAATACTATACAATATGCTATTGCCCCTGGGACTACAGCAGCATACTGTTCTGCTACCCTGACCATTGTGACACATGTGGTGTGATGGTACCTGCTGCTGTCACACAGTTACACAGGGTGACTCATATGGCATATTACCTATCTGACTAACATTCAGCAGGGGTATGTGTGACATGTACTCATGGGGAGTCTTGCTTCTTAACACTGTGTGGTTTATTGCAGGGTATGTCTTATCTGTGGGTAGGAACTTTACCTCCACATGTGCACTCTATTGCAGTGGCACGGACGACACACAGCAGACATTTAGGTTGTGGATGGTGTGAGGTGTTACTATGGTTGTTGGACATCTGTCATGGGTGTGACTTACATATGTAAATCCGGGAGTGGTAACCTCTATGTGGGTAGTATATGTGTACTCTGTGGTGTTGTCAGTCACTGTGCATTGGTAATGTGTTTGAGTGCATTGTCACAGTGTTGTACATGTCACTGTGTCCTTCTCCATATCTGTAGCTGTCATGTGAGGTCCATACCATGGCATCCATTATGTGGTGTGGAGGGGTACACCGACCTACATGTCCATAGCTGACACACCATGTCCGCTGACACATACCATGTGCAGGTATTCCAGGGATAGTGTGCCACTGTGAATATCATTGGGGCCACTATTGTACACATTTATGACCCTGTTCACCCCTGACACATGCAGTGGTGGGCAGCCAATCACATATCTGGTGGTTACTGGTGTAGGTGATTTGGAATGTGGTATGGTACTCCGGTTTTGACACTGGTGTTCACTCCATGCCTTTGTCACCAGGCACCTGTTGCAATACATCTGTACACATGTGCCTCACTCAGAATTTATATACATCTCTCTCTCTCTCTATATATATATATATATATATATATATATATATATATATATATATATATATACATAGATATATTTATATATATATATATATATATATATATATATATATATATATATATATATATATATATATATATGTCTGTATACATATACACATATATATATTGATGTACATATATTGCTATAGATGTGGAGAGGGGGGGACACAGAGGGGGTGAGAGTGACAGAGGGGTGGGGCAGGGTGTGTTGAAGGTCGTCATATACAGTCATACCTGTAGATAGTCAGATCAGTCTGTCTATGTATATGTATCTACATATATCTATATCTGTATGTGTGCATTACATATATATGTTTGTACAATATTCTATCTACATCTGTCTATGTATTCCTACATCTCTCTCTCTATGTATGTATACATATATGCATATATATATATATATATATATATATATATATATATATATATATATATATATATATATATATATATACACATACATATGTTGACATACATATGTATCCATATGTTAGACAGGTATATCAACATGTTTGTCTACCATACTGTATACACACACTAACATACTGCTAAACATACATAACTGTGAAACCTACTTTGTACATGGCACTACAACCTACAATCAACCAACATTGATATGTGCACATAGATGCTCTCACATACAAATGTATGTACAGCCTTCACTGATAGTTGCTGTATGTCCCCTGCCCTTTACACATCTTCATATACATATGGATACAGACCAATGACACATATGGAGGGTTCACAGTATGTAGACCTTTATAGTATTACTTTACATTACCTGTGTTTGTCACAGCTGCTTGTGTTGCCGCCTGGTTCTCTGTCCTGCTGCTCCACTTCCCAGTTGTCAGCTTTCAGGTGGCTGTTGCTGAACAATTTGTTTGTGTCTGCTTAATTGCAATTTTCTCTGTCTCTGTCTCTCTCTCTCTCTCTGTCTGTCTGTCTCTCACGCCCTTCTCAGGGTGCAATGAAAGTATTGCATGTGTGGACTGGGAGTACAGCATACTTTTGTAGGTATCTGCATATGCCCATGTGATGGCCTCTGCACCAATTGTTAGCCAGCATTTGCTAATTGCATGCAGCCAGTTGTGTACTGATTGCAGTTCTCACTGTGATTTCAGAACAGTGCTATAAAAGGTATGTGAGATAGGCGTAGCCCTTTCAGATTTTAAGGGCAGGGACCATGCTGTTATGCTGTGGACAATGTTCTGTGAGTGTAAAGGTTGGTATCTCTCTCATATTTCCAGGTGTGTTGTAGATTAACATTCCTCCATTCATTTCTCCAGTTTCCTGTACTAACTGTGTATGTACACTGACACCTACAACTACTACTACTGTTAATGTGTGTGTGTGTGTGCTTTCCTTTCACTTTTGCTTGCACTTTGTTGCTAAGGCTTCAATAGTTGCCCTTTACAGTCACTACTTGTATGCCTGCTAGGTGTCCTGACTGTAGTGTGCTGCTGTAGCTTTCCTATTTTCCATGTACATTCACACCTTGGAATGCTTGCTATATCTGCTAGGGTGTTACAGCATGCAGTGTGGTCTGGCCATGGTGTGGGCCTTGACATCTATTAGGGTATTTGAGTATGCTGCTGAGCAGGCCCCAGAGACTTTCAGGTTCATCTGTTATGTGCCTCATGGAATGGTACATATCAGTGGGGTACACCCATTAAAATGTCTGGTATGCTGCAGTTGTGACTGTGGGTTAGCATGAGCATATGTATTACTACACTTTTTCTGCCATGCAAGTGATGAATACTTTCAGGACTCCATAGTTACCATTGCATGTGTTACACCTTTCTGCCTACTGTTTGTACATTTCACATGGAGTCTGTGGGGCATCCCTGTAAGTCATTCACTGTTGCTATGTCTAGGCTCTTAACTATTCAAATATGGTGGTGTCAGACCCGTCATGTGTACAGATATTTGCAGGTTGTCCACATTTCTGCCTCATATTTTGGTCAATATCTCATGCACACCTTTTTCTGGCAAATCACTCTGGGCTCAAGTCAGAATATGGTGACAAACATTCAAGTTTCAGACTGCATACCCTTCCAAACATCCCACAAAGTGCAGACCCTGTTACTCTCTGAACTGTCTGCGTTTGTTGTAACATTATTTGTAATGTGTCCCTGGTTTTGGGCCTTTGCTCCACATATTTTATTACTTGGTCCAGATGTGTTCCTGTAAGAGGTTGTGGGGTATGGGCAGTGATTATCCTGCTGTGAGTATGTGTGTGGCTTGCAAGGTGCTATAGTGACATTATTACCTACTAGCTTCCAACTAGCATGGCTGTTTCTGTTCACACACTACTATTATGGAAATCCACTAGTTTTGATAGTAATTCTAAATGGCATGCTTTGTGTACTACACATCTATATTCCCTTTACATTCATTCCTACTATTACATGATATATTTATTTTAGCACAATGTTCTTGTATAAGAGTCATGGCTTAGTGGTAAGTCATGCAGACTACTGTTTCCAAGGTCCTGGGTTCGGGACTGACAGTGGGATTTTATTTTGCTTTTGAACTGAGTACAGGACCTGTCAATCAAAGTGACTAAGGCACTTTTAAGCAGTTGTAACCGGTTAGCGCTGGTTTGCGCTGAGCTCACGCATGCGCACTGGCGTTAGCTCCGCGCACACCCGCTTACAACCGCTTAAACGTGCTTACTCTTTTGGCACACCGCTTATTTTCTTTGAAAGAAAAGAAAATGGGGAGACAGGAAAGTGGTGAAAAGGGGTCACAAAGAGGGTAAGACAGTAGGGAAACAAGCTTGGGATGTGCAGGAGGGATGTAGGTAAGGCCCATAGCTGCCCATTTCTTCATCAGCAACAGCTGTGCATATGTATGTAATTTGGTGTGACATTTGAAACCTTCCACCCCTGAGAGAGGTGTCAGGACAACAATAATACTTGTTGTACAGCCAATTGTAATTGATAGGTTCCATGTCCAGCAGACATGTGTGCGGAATGGGCAGCTATGTATGGGGCGAATTTTTTGTGGGTACAGAGTGCCCTTTTTTTTTTTTTTCAGGTGAGAGTGGTATGTCAGGTGAAGGAAGTCGGTACAGCTGGGGAGGTAGGTTGGGTAGGTAAACAGACAAGACAAACAAGACGCATACAGGGGCGGTGTATGACACGTGTGGGGGGTTACGCAATTGACGGGGATGGAGGTTTGGATATCCAGAGCCCATGAGCCCACAGATGGCAACAGTGGAACTGATATCCCCACCCATAGGCAGTTGCCACTGTTCCTTCACTGCCCAGGACGGGCTGTGCTGGGGCTGTGTAGGCAGGGCAACAGGCATGCCCGTTAGTTGCGCCACCCATGCCTCGAGCTGGCGTAGGGGCTCGAGAACAGAGTCCCGAATCTCCCTACGCACCACAGTCCGGACGCTACGGAGGGTGAGTGGTGGTTCTCCTCCAGCCACACTTGCAGAGGGGGGGCGAGCCCCATCCCCTGCAATGCTTCCACCCGCAGGTGGCACAGGGCCACCGGAGGAGGGTCCGACTCGCACTAGTGCCAGGTGCACTCGCCAGCTGAGGTGGGAGAGGTGGGTCCGCTGGAACCCGCCTTCCCTGTCGTCCTATGTTTTGCATTATGTCATGACAGTTTGGGTTAGTGACATATAATACCATTCACAATTAGTTGTAACAGCATGCATTAGTATTCCCATTAACCAAACACCCAGATATTCACACCATTGAACAGCGTGCATAACACATGCATAATTTGAACAGAAATACACAGTCCAACAACATGTAGGGTTAATTGATGGCAACAGGCCATCAGGTGTGGATGTATGAACAGGGCAGATGCATCAACGGACATGCAAATATATATGACCCAACAGGACAAACGTCCAGGGGTGTTAATTGTGATTGCACATACCATTTTCACGTGGAATGGGTTATATGTGGTTATAGGGTGGGGTAAAGAAAGTAATATTAACACCTTCAATAACAATACATATGCTGTACATTTCTAATAGCTACAGTTATATACACACTACTGTTCTAACTACAGTTTCCTATATGATAACTATTTCAACTTGGTGATAGGACTGTTACTGCAACATCAATATACATTTTATGGTTCTTCATACACATTCATATCTAGCTTTGTTCAGCTACATCATCCTGCTACATTTGCTTTATATAGCTGTAGACAAGTGTGGATGTTTGGTATATCAGACAATCATCCTATCTGCATATTGCAGACTGAGAGCAACATATCCAGATTTTGGGATACACATTCCAGATGCAGCAACACTTTGAACAGATTTTGCTGTTTGGTTTTGAATCTCACATGCATTTCATTCTGTCTTGACTGCAGTATACTTTATTCAGGGGTTATTACTACTGTATTGCTGGATTCATGACACTTTCTCACACTCTCTCACTTGCTTTCATTTTACTATTCAGGATGGTACTTCTAGGCTTTATTGACATGTTTTACCAGTAGTTATTACAATCCTTTCCAGCAGTCTCACTTCTGTCATGTTTCAGTATTTCCACAGGGATATATTTCACACATGTGATTTCATCATCTTCTGCAGCTATACTTTTCAGCCTGCTGCAGGTTGTGTACTATTTTCTTACAGGTAGGGCATTTTTATTTCAGAATATATGTCAGACAGTTTCATATTTTGGTTAAACTTACAGGCTGAAACACACTTTTGTAATCAAGCAATACTTGCATACACTTTCACACTGTTACTTGCAGATTTTATTCCTTACTGACTACACTGCACTCTTTTGCTGACTGTCATACTTTTATATTTCTTTACAGTTACTGGTAGTGGATTACTGACCTGCCTGGTGGCGCAACCGCACCAGCCTATCGCCATAGGCTCTGCGGTTCGCAGAACGGACACCTGCAGCTGTAATATAAATGAAGTAATATTGGAATACACATCTCCATAATATCAGCTAGTTTAATTTCTTACATACATAATTAAATGTTACTTACTCAGTAGTGCGTTGGGTGTTTGCCGGGCCTCCTGGATCCAAAGGTTCAGTTGGTCCTGCTTGCATCTCTTCAGGTCCGCATGGTGGTGACGGACCTGCTCACCAGTCCTTGGAATCCCTGTGGCACTGGTGAGATCATGAGCCAACCGTCCCACCCCTCAGCCCTGTATGCTCCCCAGAGGACCTGGCCCTGCATGAGTTGGGCCTCATGATTATGGACTAGGAGCCAGACCATGTACCTGGACTCCTCAACACCCCACCTCTGTGCTCGGAAGCAACTACCCTCTCCTACTCCTGTCATTCTGCCTGCAGGTCAGTTCTACAATCGTTTATGCTGTGTATTCCCGCCTATGGGGCTTATATAGTCCGTTTTCCCGCACATATCTGTGATTGGCCATTTTGGAATTGTATCAACTTCAGTAAACCTGCATTGTCATGCTCCAGTTTGTATTCATTCCTATATATTAGCTATTATTGCATTTCTAGGTACTGCTGTCATGGCTTAGTGGTTTGGTACCTTGACTATGGTGTATAGTATCCTGGGTTCAAACCTGGCCACTGCTTTATTTTTCATGACTGTCTAGACATGCTGAGGGGTGTGTCTGTGTAAAGGCAGTTTTGATACGGCTTGCTCAACGTTGCCCGTCGGTTAGCTTGTTTGCGCGGTGCGCAGCTCCGCGCAAATGGGATACGCTGGTTTAAGCCTCATTTGGCTATCGGCACGCATATTACGCTCAGCTCAGTTAGGGGCACATAGATTTAGCGTGTTAGACCACTGCTCAGCTACGGGCACTCATTTTGCACCAGTTAAACCACTGCTCATCTACGGGCACATGCACTCACTCTGTTAAACTGTAGCTCAGCTATGAGCACATCTGGCATTTTTTCTTCTTTTGTTACCTCACATGTCTTCAATATAAATGGGCTATTTCATTACATTTTACATAAATTGTGGTTTTATGTGTACATATTTGTCAGGGACTTGTTTCCTGCTTATTTTGAAAAAAAAAATTGGTGTTGTGGGGCTCGAACCATGAATGCCTGCTCTTCAGCCAACATCTCTACCGCTACGCTATTGCTTCCTGGCTTATTTTGCATATTTAGTTCTTATATGCTTTCCCACTGACTGCTAACTGTAGCTGCGCTACGGGCACGCCCACGCAAACGAGCACACTCACGGTTAAACATCTTTACAATTTAAAAAAATATATAACATGTTCATTTATATATATTTTATGTTCATAGTCTGTGGGGGCATGTGTTGTGTTGTGTTTATTCACATTTCCGTGGACTCTGTTGTGGGTGTTTACTTTGGGTACTTTTACACTTCTGGGAGCGTGTCCGCTTGCAGGGCTCAGCCTACGGACACGCCCCCTACTGTCTTACATGGACCGTGTTAGACTTAGGTGTGATTCAGCATGCTCTCATGAATATGCAAAGCATGCTGACATCACTCCGTTTAACTGCAGCCTCCGTGTAAGAGTTATAACTCTTACACGGAGGCTTCATGAATCCTGGGGAGTAACTTATCTTTCTGTAAAGACTTTAGCCCCTGAAGAACAGATATGTGGCTGAGACAGGCATACCCCAACTGTATAGATTTTTGCAGAATGATTAGATTTTTGCATCTCATTTTTGGTCGGTTTTTCTTAAAATTGTGTTTTTTCTAGCAAACTAGTGATAAATCATTGAAGACTGAAGTTAGAAAATAATGACATTCCAGTTTCAGACTTCATTCTATTCAGAAAATTAATGCTAATGCAAAACCTGTCATTCTGTCAACTTTTTACATTTGTAAGAGCAATATTTAAAAAATGTCCCTATTTTTAGGCCCTTGCCCCATTTTATTAATGGCTTTGTCCAGATTTCTTGCTTTAAGAGGTTGAGAGGTATGGAGCAAGGTGGGGAGATAAGGTAGATTAGAAAAGCTGGTGGTGGAATACAAACTTATCAAAAGAAAGGAGTGCAAGGAAAAGTGGGAGATATAAAAGACTGATCGGGCAAAGAAGGAATACTGGTTGGCTAATACACAGGCTTATGACAGCAGTCATAGCAGCAAAGAACAAGACATCAGAGGTACTCTACCAGCATAGGTTCATAGGTTCATAGGTTGGTACTAGGCTATCAGCCCTAGGGCCTATACAAGCCTAGCCATAACAATTCCCTGGCTGTTTCTTCCCACACTATTTATTTCCCTGGACCCCTGTCTAGCAGGGAGACTGACATGATCCCCGGGGTGAATTTCTTTTCTCCCATCCAGTCGTTAAGGTTCCCTTTGAAGAGGGCCAAAGAGGCACTCTGCTTGACATGTATGGGCAGTCTATTTCAGAGTGTGGGGAGTCTCTGGGTCAGGAACCTATCCCTCCAGCATGTTTTGTTTATTGTGATGACAAGGTTTAGATCCCTGGAGCTTGTGGTTCTGAGGGATTGGGATTTCTTTAAGTGTAGCATGTCCAACAGCTCTGGGTTTGATATGGTCTTGTATATTAAGCAGAGATCGCCTCTGAGTAGACGATATGTGACAGAGTATAGATGGAGTTTTTTAAGGTGGTAAGCATAAGGCATCTGCTTTAGGCCTGTGATTCTTTTAGTGAGGTATTTCTGTGGCCTTTCCAGTTGTTGCAGATGTCTTGAGAGGTACATACCAAATGGGGCATTGAATTCTATAATGGGTCTAATGAGGGATGAGTGCAGTGGGACCATGACCTCCTTTTTTGTGGATGAAAAATCGTTAGTGATGAGGTGTGCCACATAGAAGGATTTCCTGACTGTTGTGGCAATGTGGTTATCGAAGGTGAGACCACTGTCCACCTGTGTCCCTAAGTCTCTTATCACACTTTCAGTGTTTAGTGTACTGCCACCTATGTGGTAATTCACGGGTACATGTTTTTTTCCCAAAGGGGATAACTATACATTTCTTGGCATTAAGCTTGAGCCCATGGCTCTGGCACCAAGCATCTGTTTCTGTAAGGCCCTTTTGTAGAGTATCCACATCATTTGGGGATTCAATAATGGCTCTCAGTTTGCAGTCATCTGCGAACTTTGTTAGTCAGAGTCCCTTAGTGTTGACCTGTACTTCAGAGAAGTTGATGCCAAACAAGAGTGGTCCCAGGACTGAACCCTGAGGTACTCCACTTGTCACTTGTCTGGAGCTGGATTTGGGTCGGCTACTTTTACAGTGTGGGTTCTGTCAGTAAGCCAGTTGGCAACCCATTGGATGACGTAGGGATTAATGCTCAGCTTAGTAAGTTTATCTATGATTCCAGAGTGGGGGATGGTGTCAAAGGCCTTGGCAAGGTCTAGATAGGCTGTGTGGACCACCTTACCTTTGTCCATGGCTCTGGAGACTGATTCAAAGAAGTCAATCAGGTTCAGGAGACAAGAACGGCCCTTCACAAACCCAAACTGGGTGGGGTCCAGTGTTTGAAGTTTGCCATTGTCTTTGTTTATAAGTTCCATGATAATACGCTCCATGGCCTTGCAGATAAGGCTCGTCAGACTGATGGGATGGTAGTTTCCAGGTTCCAAGATGGA
The DNA here is from genome assembly GCF_019279795.1 of Protopterus annectens. Lineage (NCBI taxonomy): Eukaryota > Metazoa > Chordata > Ceratodontiformes > Protopteridae > Protopterus > Protopterus annectens. The sequence continues at coordinate 1,380,448,263 of NC_056733.1, forward strand.
TCCCCCCTTGTGGAGTGGGATAACTGTAGCTCTGCACCACTCAGTGGGCACAAAACCTGAGGTGAGGCTATGATTAAACATGACACTTAGGTGAGGTGCCAGTTCATATTGTAGTTCATGTAGTACACAGCCCGGGATGTCATCTGGTCCCATGGATGCTGTATTCTTAGCTTTGGAGAGTGCATTTTTTTACCTGTGTGGCCGTTATTACTGGAATTTGGCAGTCTTCCGGTATTGAGATGGGCCATTTAGAGGGTGAGAGGGGGGTGAAGTTGGCACTGAATCGATCTGCCAGGATATTGGCAATATTCTTGGGATCAGTATATTTAATGCCATTCTGTTTTAGCTCAGAGCAGATCTGAGCATTACCATTTAGATTCTTGACATAGTTATAGAATGTCTTGTGGTTGTCTTTGGAATCTTTGGCAATTTTATTTTCGTAACTAGCTTTGGAGGATTTCGTGAGGGATCTCAGTTTCTTACTGAGGCTGGTAAGGGAGTTTTTTGCATCCTGGGATTTTCCTCTTTTCTACAACAGTTTCTTCCTTTTGTTGTAAAGTTTGTTTATGGCAGGGGACCACCAGATTGGCTTCCTTTTTTTGGAGGAGAGCATCTTGGTTCTATTTGGGATGGCACGATTCATGCATGAGTGGATGTGCTTGTACAGTGCCTTAGTGTAGGATTCAACAGTCGAACTTTCAGTTCCCATCTGCATGGCTTTCATGAAGTTTGTCACTTCTGACTTGAGTAGCATGAAGTTGGCTTTGGAGAAGTTTTTTATGGAGGTTTCCTTACTGGGGGTGGGGTGTGGATGTTAAGGGTGATTAGCTTATGGTCAGACCTGACTAACGAGGAGGTGACCATAGTTCTGGAGCATCAATTTTGCATGTTGGTAATGACCAGGTCTAGGATATTGGAGCCCCTGGTGGGACTATGGATTAGTTGATCCAGGGCATTGGAATTTATGAATTCCAAGAACCTTTGGGCAAAGGTGTTGGTACACGAGTAGTTTTCCCAGTTAATGGCAGGGTAGTTAAAATCACCCAGTATTAGGATGTTTGGTTCAATCTTAATATTTTCCAGTATGTTTAGAAAGGTGTAGTGAGAATCTTGGGGCAAGGTGGGGGATCTGTAGAAAGCTAAAATTTGGATTGCAGTCTTACCTATTGTTAGTTGCACCTGGAGAATTTCAGACACATTGTGTTGGGCAACTAGCCTGGTGGTGTGAATATCCTTGGTGAATATGGACACTCATCTGCCTTTAGTGTTTCGGTCCTGGTTTGGTGGCCGAAAAGTGTGGTAAGAGTTGAAGCCTGGTATTGCAGGGGTGTTCTCTGAAGCCCTGAACCAGGTCTCAGTTACTGCACAGATATCGATGTTCTCCATTTTTAGGAGTGCCTCAAGAGAGTGCATTTTGAGGTTTAGACTTTTAGCATTGAGTAGCATTATCTTCAGATTTTGCATGTTTGTACCTGTTACGGTGATGGTTTTGTCCTTTGAACTTTGCCTAAAAAGGCACTATAGGGGTGGCAAGGTGCAGACCATCTCTGTCAAAGCATCGTGGTCTGTCAATCATGTCATCCCAGGCAGACAGATACTGGATCCCCTTTGAATGACACCAGAAGCTTAGCCAATTGTTGAAGTCAATAATTTTGTCCTTATATTGTGGTATCATTCTGGGTGAAGGCAGGATGCTACTCAGGGCTAGGATCATACCTGCCTGGGCCACATGATCTGAGAGCTCTTCCATGTCTCTTTTCATGTAGTCCAGGGAGGTACGTCTCAAGTCATTCACTCCAACATGGACAATGACAGAGTCATATTTGTACTTGTTGTGGAGTGACTTGAGTGCATGCATTATGTGGCGGATCCTGGCAGCCGACAGGCAGCTGACTGTAATTTTCTCCTTGTTCAACCTGGTTAGTGGGACATCAGTGCGTAGGACTATAGAGTCACCTATGACTAAAGTGTTAGGTATGTTGTCTTACCTTAGGGGCTGTTACTGGGTGGCACACTGGTGTTGTGAGCTATGTGACACTTTGGTTGTGATTGGTGTGTTTGCGTTTCAGCTTCAGAGGTCCTTGTTGCTTGGGCAGGTTACAGTTAAGGGCCTCCGCATATGTGGATTTGGTGTTGCTATATGTGGGTGTTGGTGGCATGGGTTTAGAAGGGCTATGTGTTGCTTGAGGTGTAGAGTGGGTGTTAACCTTCTCCTCTCAACTGTCTAGCACAATCTTGGGTGGAGAGAGCCTTGCTTCCATTTTGGCTATGTAAGTGCATCTCTCACAGGTTGTAGTGTTGGGTGGTAGGGGGAGAGGGTTGTCTGTGTACATGAGGCAATTGCTGCATTGCCCCAGTATGCCCAGATTCACCAGGTGGACAGGGGAAATCACCGGAAGCTGACCCTTGAACATGCCTGGTTTGGTGCTTTTTTTTTTTGTAAAGTACAAGAGCTGTTTGCCTTACCTTAGCAAGGTACTTTGCAATTATAGGCTGCTTAATGCCTATGATTAATTTCTCCTTATTAACAAGGAGAGTTGAGTGCTTGTATCAGTTTAAGACTTCCTAGTGTTTTCCAGCAGGTATTAGAGCAAGTGCTAAAAAATGCACACTGCAGTGTACACTAGAGAAGTTAGATGTGAAAGTAGGTAACTTAAGCTTTACCTGTTTAAAAGTTAAGGTTTAGTGGAGAGTTACTATTTTTAAAACAGAAAGATGGATTGAAAAGTGACTCACTGACTGAAAGTGACTCAGCAGATGGCATAACAAATCTCCATCAGGTTGCAAGGTAAAGACAGAAAGATAAAGAAGATAGTCATCCAACAACATTCATCAGGGATGCCAGCAACAACCAGGTAAATAATCTACAGGACATGAAAGGCAGATGGAAGGAATACTTCCAGCAGCTTCTGAATGAAGGAAATGCTACAGAATCTGAATTATGCCATACACACTCAACAATGAACCAAGATGAAGAAGAGCCCATTCTAGAAGAAGTCAGAATAGCATTAAGGAAAATTAAGTCAGGGAAAGCAGCAGGCTCAGATGAGGTCATGGAAGATTTGATCAAGATGTTGGGTGAGTTAGGGGAGAGATGTTCCCAATGGTATTCATAGCATAATGCAAAGAAAGGTGTATCCTAGATGACTGGAAAATAAGCAACCTAGTGCAAGTGCACAAGGAAGGCAACATTTACAACCGTGGAAAGTATAGACACATATCAGACTTCTGTCACATTGCAAGAGAGTGCTGGAAAGGAGAATTGATAAATGAATATATAAACAGTAGAAAGTAAGATGGAGAAGAAGTAGTTTGGATACAAATCAGGATGCTGCACCACTGACCCATTGTTCTCAATGAGACAGATAGTGGAGAAGAAACTACAGATGAAGAAAGATTCCAATTGGGATTTCATAGACTTGGAAAAAACATGTGACAAGATGTCAAGTATTCTGATTTGAGTAGTATTGCATAGGTTAGAAGTCCTGGAAACACTGGCAGAATCAGAGCATGCTATGTACAAAGACTCAGTGACACAAATACGAACAGAGATCTAACTCATAGATGGATTCACAATGGGTGTGGGTGTACATTGGACTTTAGCTGTGAGCCCACTGCTGTCCACACTGGTTACTCCATTAGCAAACAGGTCAGAGGGGACAGATCAACAAACCTGCTCTATGCAGATGATGTGGCATTACTAGCAGACTCTGAGCAGGACATTGAGCAAATCATAGAGGAATGGAAAGCAAACCCGATGGCATATGGGATAAAACTGAATACAAACAAGACAGCTGTCATGGAAGTAAATGGGGGAAATCAAAATAAGCTGAAAACTGAGATAGAAGGGAAAATGTAGAACAGGTTAACAGATCCAAGTACTGGGGAGGAATGTCCAAGGAGAAGCGAAGTCTGAATAAACATGTGAAGGCTACACCTGTAGGGGTTACAGCCAAATGGCACAGACTACCACAGGTAGTGTGTAACAGAAGAATGCCAAAGAAGCTAAAATGTAAGGTGTCCAATATAGCGATAAACTAGTTCTTCTGAATGGTACAGAAATATGGACAGTGGAGGCAAAGATTTTGAGGAAGCTAGAGGAAATGGAGATGAAGCACCTCAGGCAGATGGTAGGATGAACACTGTGGGACAGATGTAGAAATCATGATATCAGAGCAGAAGCTAAAGTACTTCCAATTACAGAGAATATCAAAGATAACAGATTATGGTGGTTTGATCACATGTGAATAAAAGTAAAAGAAGACTTGGTGAAGAAGGTTTTGGAAACACAAGAAGAAGACAAGAGGAATGCAGGATGTTCAGCAAAGAGATGTATGGATCATATGTGAGAAGACCTGCAACTGTCAGGCATGACAGTAAACGAAGGCAGGGAAGTGGCACTGAATATAGAAAGCTGGCAAACCCAGTACAGAAAATGGTAAAATGAGGGAGGATGATGATGGTGATGAAACTTTTTCCCTTGAGTCATGCAAATCTTGGAGTACTGCTGACATGATATCAAATGCTAAAATGGGACAGTTTATGAGAAGAAGAAATTATTTGATCTTGTCATTGTTTTGTAGAATTTGTGAGATTAATCATCATATCTCAAAAGGTTTTCAGGTTTTATGGATGATGTTCCAACAGGTTCTAATCAAATCTTACACTCCTTGGTTTCTCCTCTGGTAATGTGGAAGACAGTACAACAGCAGTAAGTTAAGTTTGAGAGGGGGATGCTCTCAATAAACTGTATTGATTATTTTGGTGATGTGTGAGAACATTCTTTGCACTTATGGGTAATCACAGTATATGAGGTACAAAGTAGAAGGGCTTTTTTTCTCTGTGATTCATTGACTCTTTAGACATCAAGGAACTCATTTCCATTAAGTCAGTTCTGAAGCACTGGAGATTAAATTACTGGCAACAGCCCAGGTGACTGAGGTATGGTTAGTGATCCTGGCAAGTGAGCAGATGATGTGGGGTGGCAGAGACTGAAGGGGTAGCACCAGCTTGCCTCTATGGGTGGGGGGATTAAAGGGAAGTGGAGAGAAAGGTGACATACCAGGAGGTGTGAGACTACCACTGTCTGTTGTGAAAGGTGGACCCCAAATAGGTGATGTGGGATGGCATAGGTGGACATAGCCATAATTTCCATTGCGTACTCTTTGACAGTGGGGCCTTAGACAGGCAGAGCACTACAAATGTGGGACACTTGCCTCAGTATCCCCTTGGACACCCACACTCATAGCAGAATCCACCATGTCCGGGGGTTAGGAGCTCATGCAGAATTACCCTGAAGCTCATAGTACAATAGTCCCACTCCTGGCCATTCAGAAGCTTGCCCCTGGTGATAGAGGAATGAATGGGTCTATTCGGTAGCCAGAATAAGAAATGACAGTCAGTGAACATGGACTGATACCCTCAGCAGGCCCAAATGCACTCTTTCAAAACAACACCCATGTCAACACATAGAGCTACATCTCATGGAGCATCTACCTCTAAGCCCATAAGCCAAGCCACCACACAATCCTACATTCTGATCATTGGAGACTCCATTGTGAGACACACTGATGCCCCTCTCACCAGGCTGAGTAAGCAGAAGGTCACAGTCAGTTGCTTATCAGGGCTAGGATCCACCACATTATACACGCACTCAGGTCATTGGACCACAAGTATCAGTATGACTCAATCATAGTCCATGTGGAAGTAATTGACCTGAGACATACCTCCCTAACCTATATTAAGAGAGACATCATAGAGCTTTTAGAATATGTGTCTCAGGCTGGTACGAGCCTAGCATTGAGCAGCATTTTACCTTCTCTAAGGATGATGCCACAATATGAACAAAAGATGATTGACTTTAGTAGTTGGCTTAGCTTCTGGTGTCATTCTAAGGGGGTGTAATATTTGTCAGCATGGAAGGAGATGGTCAACAGATCATGCTGCTTTGCCAGGGATGATCTGCACCTCTGCCCTCTAGGCCTTTGAATATTAGCTAAAACATTGTCTTCCCCCATACTGCCTTTTTAGGCAATGCCAAACTGAAAGTACTTCCAACATAGCAAATCAAAAACAAGGAAATCTAAAGGTATCACTGCTCAGTGCTACTCAATGCTAAGAGTCTAAATAAAAAACTTCACTCACTAGAAGCTCACTTCATAGAGAATGTTCATGTCTGCACGGTCACTGAGACATGGTTTAAAGCTATGGACAGCACGCCAACAGTGCAAGGTTAGAATAGCTACTACACAGACAGGGAGTAAAGGTGGAGGTGTGTCTAGTTACATCAAAAATAAATATACCTCAAGGCTAGTCAAACAGGATGTGACACCAGGGAAATATTGCCAGCCCAGCTATCTGGAATTTTGTAAATAATTAAATGTCACTTGAAAATATTAATATGATTTATATAGAAATGTGACACTGCCAGCCCAGCTATCTGGAATTTTGTAAATAATCATATGTCATTTGTGAATATTAATATGATTCATATGTTTGTCTTACAAATGAAAGAGAACTATATGTCATGTTTATATTAAACTACTGGTGCAGAACTCTATGTTATGTACTGAGCTTCAAGAATGTAACCACAGGGTACCCTACTGGAAAAGAATAGAAATGTGTATAAACTATATACCTGGGCAAATGTATGTTTTAATAGTAGAAGCTGGAACATACAGAGTTAGCATGCAAAAATTCAAGAAAATAAATTGAAATTAAAAGTGTTTTACAATGTGCTATAAAAGTTAGTTAATGCAGTAAGGAAACAGTATGTCTAGAGCTAGACATTTATTTCTATTGTTTTGAAACATAAATAATTACTAGGTTTAAAATGTAAAGTGTTTTATTGCTTTGTGACTTCCTAGCAGCTGTACATCTGAGAGATAAGTATTTTTAACACAGAGATTTTAGTATCTGTTTAGTCTGGGAACAGAAGTCAGGTGACACAGACAATCCGAGCGAACCCAGCAGTAATGTTGGTTATTAATTTAAGTACTCTCTCAAAGAAAGTCTGTGCATTTTGTATCTTGTCTTGGACCTAGAAGCATTCACTCAGCACTTCTGCCTGCTTGTTGCTCTGTAAGTAAGATTTAGGCATAGTATTTCTCTTAGATATAGATAGGGATATAGTAAAGATTAGTTTAGATGTTTTGTGTATTTATTTAAGACTGTCCTGCAATGTTGTTTTAAAATATTTCCTGTGATTCTGAAGTCTGTAGTTACTGTGTTGTTTGAGTATTGTCTTATTTTATTATTTATTATTAAATATAATTAAACATTTTAATTATGGCTGATATGTTTACAGGCCAGTACTAGATAGCTTTGGTCACACTTATCATTTGGATAATAGTAACATTACATAGTAGGATTGGACACCCTTTGGTAAGGGCCTTATAGCAACTGATAAGTAAGGGCGGATGGTGGCAGCTGATACTACCTTATATTCTGGGCAGAAGGGGGCATAACTAGTAAACCTGTGTCAGCCTTTCCCAGGTGTGTGTGTGTGTGTGTGTGTGTGTGTGTGTGTGTGTTTGTATATCAATCAAATCTCAGTGCGTGTGTGTGTGTGTGTGTGTGTGTGTGTGTGTGTGTGTGTGTGTGTGTGTGTGTGTGTGTGTGTGTGTGTGTGTGTCCGCTACTTGGTCAGGGACACGAAGCACTGGTTGTACAGAGAGGGTGCTGGAGGTCTTAGCTTGGCCACTCAGCTGAGATCTTAACCCTATAGCTGTGTCAGTGGGGAGTCTTATTGGGAATCTGGAGAAAGAGGGAGAAACCAGCCCCAGACTGACTGTGATCTCTGTGTGCTCTTAATGGAAATTGTACTTTACTGTGTGTGTACTTGTCATCCTCCCAATGTGTACATCTCCCACTAGTTCTAGTGGTGAGGATTGAGGCTCCTTGATTACTGGGCCAGTGCAGGGATGTCACATAGGACAATGTACTTCAGCTGCTCCATGTTCAAATCATCATACGCAAAATCCAATATCACTTTCTTGCCAGCTATAGGTCCCCCTCTATGAGGAAATCCATGCCATGTATTTAAACATAATAGAAACACTAACTATCCAACCCAATACCATATTTTTAATTACCCCACTATTAACTGGGAATCCTATATGGCACCAAACATACAGGCACAGGGACTCCTGGATTTTGTAAACACAAACTCCCAGAACCAGATAGTCAATACACAAACCAGAGGTGAATCCATACTGGATCTGGTCCACACTAATATGGGAGAGTGCTGCACATCCCCTACTGTAATGTCTTCCCTGGTAAGGTCAGACCACAAAATGGTCTCCTTTCATGTAAAAATAAAAGCTGAACCCCCAGCTAAACCTAGAATATTCAGGAAATACTCTAAGGCTAAAGTCCTGCTATTCGGTGATAACTTGGCAAAATTGCAAGCCTCCATAAACAATGAAAACACTGTTGCCTATGCAGAACTTTTCCAAGAGACCCTGTACAAGCATGTTAAAAGCTCCACAGAGACATCTGTACCCACCAGGAAGAAGTACAGAAGTAACTCAAAAAACAAGCCATCCTGGTGGAATCACAAAATCAATTGGCTGTATAACAAAAGGAAGAAAGTCATGGCAAAAATTAGGAGGTGCAGCACCCAAAGGATAAAAGCACTCTCAACAAACTAAATAAACATCTCAGAGGACAAATAAAGTCTACAAAAGCCACATTTGTGGTGAATCTGACCTCCCAGGCCAAGGACAACCACAAGGCATTCTTTAGCTATGTCCACAACCTCAAAGGCAATACACAATTATGTGCAGAGCTCACTGTGAATGGAGCCACCTATACTCAGCCAGAACATATAGCAGACCTACTGGCTAATAAATTCAGCTCCAACTTTATCTCTCTCTCCCCCTCAACTTTCCCTCAGAAAATACCATCTAATTTAACTCCCCCTGCTATTACCAGGGAACAGGTCCTTAGTGCTCTATCTAAGGCCAAAAACACTGCATCACTGGGCCCAGACAATATCCCAGAATGCCTAATAAATAGGATGAAACATGACCTAGCAGGGCCTCTGGAATTGCTATTTAACTATAGCCTGCAAACAGGCTTCATGTCACATGAATGGAGAAAAGCAACAGTCATCCCTATGCACAAAGGTGGGCCATCTACAGATGCTGGAAACTACAGACCCATAAATCTCACTAGTCTTACATGTAAAGTCATGGAAATAATTATCATGGAAATGATATAGTGATATAGTAATCCTCCATACACTGGACCCAACCCAGTTTGGTTTTATCAAGGGCAGATCATGCCTACTCAACCTGGTGGAGTTCTTTGAAAAGGTCACCAAAGCAATGGATGAGGGAAAAATGGTACACACTTCCTACTTTGATCTTGCCAAGGCATTTGACACAATACCCCACTCGAGTATTGTTGAAAAACTTAAAAGGTTAGTTATAAACACATATGTCACTCAGTGGATAGCCAGCTGGCTCACAGACAGTACCCAGGAAGTTAGAATTGGGGCGTCCACCTCTACAAAGAGGCCAATCACAAGTGGAGTCCCTCAGGGCTCAGTCCTTGGCTCCTTTTTGGAATTTACTTCTCTGAAATGAAGGCCAATGGCAGTGGTCTCTAGCTGACTAAGTTTGCAGATTATTGCAAATTAGGAGCTGTCACTGAATCCCACAATGACACAAATGTTCTCCAGGAGATACAGGAGGATACAGACAAACAACTGGTGTCAGAGCCATGGACTAAAGGTAAATGCCAAGAAATGCATAATAGTATCCTTTGGGAAGTCATCCACCCCTGGTGACTATCATATTGACAACATACCCCTTAGAGTTGACCCAGTTGTCAGGGACTTAGGGACACACATAGATAGTAATCTAGCCTTTGACTATCATGTGTCTACAGTGGTGAGGAAATCCTTCTATGTTGCGCAATTTATGAGCAAAGGTATGGCATCTAAGTCCAAGGAAGTCATTGTTTCACTGTATTCAGCATTCATTAGGTCTATCATTGAGTACAGTGCCCTGTTTGGTATGTACCTAACCAGACATATCCAACAATTGGAACGTCCACAGAGGTTCCTCACTAAAAGAATACAGGGTTTAAGTAAAATGTCCTATGCAGACCACCTCAAGGCTCTATCCCTGTATTCTGTTTCCATTCTAAAGACTTAAACCTTGCCTGTGATATAAATAGGGCCGGCTGGAGAGACAGGTATGTATCCCAAAGATTACCCTATCTCTGGAACAGGCCCCCCATCCATGTGAAGCAGAGTTCCTCCTTAATCCAATTCAAGTCCAACCTGGACAATTGGATGGGTAACAGGAAATCCATCCCTGGTTTGGCACCTATGTCTCTAATGGACACAGGCAACCTGTAAATGGTTCATCTCCCATATCCTAGCTTGTAAATGTTTCATTTCCCAAGCCCCTGCTTACACTTATCAAAGGTACCAGGACTTGTCAGAGATACAGGATGCATGGCTAGGCTTAAAAAGGTCCTTGTGGTCATTAGCATAGTAAACACCTATGACCCTATGAACTTCTGCATACTGAAGAAAGTGTGGGGGAGGGTTGGCATAATGGTTAAGGTCTTAACCTCACAGATACGATATACAGAGTTTGGTTATGACCTCTAGTTATTGGCTAGGCTTGTAATAGTCAGCAGAGTGATAGCCTAGTACATACCCTAAACTTATGAATCTATACATATTCTTCAAAAAAAATAATTCAACACTACAACACTATCTAGAATAAGCATTTCTCAACCACCCCAAATTCCCTTCAATACCAGTACAGTGTATGGCAGTCTCACATGAGCAAGATTTCCAAACAAACATCAAGACTCAACCAAAAGAGTACAAAGAAACTGCACAGCAAAGTTTACAAAGCAAAAATACTGATGCCCCCAAACAAGCTGCCTTCCATAATACAAAAACAAAATTTTGATCAAAAGCCTTCCTGGAAACCACAAAAATAAAGAAATGAACTATTTGATTAAAAAATGTTATGTAGATTAAAAATATTTTGAAACAACAACAAACAAATAAAACAAATTCTTCTGAGTGAAGGGGAAACATAGAGAAATATACCAAAACTGCAGCAGAACTGGGGATGTTTTTACAATATTTGATCAGCTTCTGGAGAGTAAACTAATGTACACTATTTTCTGCTGTAGTGGCAGTAGAACTGCGGCATCCCAGATAGACTTTATTTGCCTCCTTCCATTGACTCCCACTGAATCTTCCCAGGAATTCTTCATCTGTAGCCACAGCTTCTTTATTAGTTCCATCTGATTTAGGAACAAAGATATATCTGTAAATGCTTCCAAACTGCCTCTTAGCCTATCTGTCTAAGAGAGGTGGGGAAATTCCATTGTATGAGCTCTCTCCTGATTTCTGCTCTTGCCATCCGCAATTAGATCAGGTAAATACTTCTTTGAATTTTGGATAAATGAGTAGAAAAATTCCATCACTAGGTCCTTAATATATTTTCTCTTGTACACATGCAAGTGAGGTTCAAATTTAAGTTGAAGGAAGGACTACAGCAGGTGATTTAGAGAGGATATAGGGTTGAGAAAGTGAAGCTACACTGCATTTCATTTTTATGAAAACAATGTCTTTCTATACTGCCATGAGAACATTGATTATGCAAAGTACACCCTCATATTCCCCAGGGTTTCCAGGGATCACAATCTCAACCAGTACTCTGCTATGCTCTAAACTGTTTGATATCTTGACTTATGGTAATTTTGCATCTTGTCTCACCTTGATCAGCTTTGACAGGACTGCAACTTGCTCATAATGCCTAGTTTATTGGAATTTCCATCGGTTTTCTGTTGTGTTTCCTTATAACTTGAAAGTATTAGCTCTAAGTTCCCATACAAAGGCTTGGAAGCACTGTCACAGTTTCTTGATCCAAGAGAAATGGACTGGCAGTAGTATACATCTGACTGTATGAATTATTCACTGGCACAATTACCATTCTCATTGCCATGTTTCTTGTTGCAAATAGATTGAACTCCTCCCTTACCCTGATTATGTCATTCATCATTTGACAAGAAGCGGTGTTTTTGAGTTCAGTGGTCTGAATGAGAACCTGCCTACAAGAAAATCTGATCTGTAGATGGGTATGTGGCTACTGGCATGGGAGGAGACTCCTGAAGGTGGCGTTTATTCAGTGTATCACTCTGCCAGACCACCTATCTGGAAGTTTGTAAATAACTCTATGTCATTTGTGAATATTGATATGATTTATACAGAACTGTATGTTATGTACTGAACTAAGATGTATCCGCAGTGTACCCTACTGGAAAAGAACAGAAATGTATATAAACTATATACATGTACAAATGTATGTTTAATAGTAGAAACTGGAACATACAGAGTTAACTTGCAAAACTTCAAGAAAATAAGCTGAAATTAGACTGTTTTATTTGTGTACTATAAAAGTTAGTTTCAATGCAGCAAGGATTCAGAATGTCTAGAATTAGGGTGCCTTCTGCATTGTTTTGAAAGTGTTTTATTGTTTTATGACTTTCAGTTCTGGGAAAACATCTGAGAGATGCATTTTAACACAGAGATGTGAAATTCTGTTAGTTTCTGGTTTAGCCTGGGAACTTAAGTCAGGTGACAAAAAGTGATGTCATCCAAGCTAACTCAGCAGTAATGTTTGATATTAATTTAAGAACTCCCTCAGAGAGAGACTGGGCATTTTGTATTTTGTCTTGGACCTAGCAAGAATGCCAACTCATCATCACCATCTGTACTTGCCTTGCTAATAGTAAGTAACTAGGGTACAGTAAGTTATTTTAGATATAGTTAGGAATATAGTAAAAATTAGTTTAGATGTTTTCTTTATTTACACAAGACTGTCCTGCAATGTTGTTTTAAAATATTTCCTGTGATTTTGAACTCTGAAGTAACTGTGTTGATTTATTTGAGTATTGCCTTGTTCTTTTATTATTTATTATTAAATATATTTAACCCTATCTTTGTGAATGATATTTGTGAGACATATTTAAGCTCTGAGAGTACTTGCATATGTATTTGGTGACACTGTATAGGCCACGTCTAATAATATGGTACTTGGTCAAAACTACCATTTGGATTATTAGTAATATTACACAGTGGGACTGGACAACCTTTGTTAACTCATTACATCTGAGTGACATCTCCAGGTGCATCTTCAGTTAATCCCTACTGATGCCTGTAGGCGTCAAATATTGTGTATTCATATTTGCATCAATAATTCCAAAACCATGCTATGTACAAGGTTTTAAAAGATTTCATCTTAAAGCTTAGACAATAGCAAACTCTACTGCATTAATATTTGATATCTGCCTAGTGTAGGTAAATAGATATTAATTGTTGTTTTTCTGATATTAATTTATACAGATATTTTTATTTTTTTCTAAATATCTCAACAACCAAGTGACACAGACATAACTCCTTATCCTCATATGAAGGCTCTCAGTGAGATGAATAAAATGCTACTGACAGTATGTATGTAACCTGAATGGCTGCTGAGATATTTTAAGTTGTTTACAAAATATTACAAACATAATAGTTACTGTCAATAACATGAACAACCCACGAACAGGCAGGCAGTAGCTTAACTTCTCATATAGTTAGAACGACACTTTGAGCTTAAAACATTTCTTTTATTATTATAAACAGGTCCTGTTATTTACTGTTTTCTACTTATTTGTTTGTTTGAACATTTCCACATTGATCTTTGCTGTATGGTGTCTGCTGTTGTACTTTTTACTCATAATAGTTACTGTCTCTACTGTAACTTATAAAATTCAGTTTAAGACCTATAACCTAAAGAATACTACCACTATAAAAATAGTTTGTGCTGAAGAGTTTACCATTTATACTACTTTCATAATCCTTATGGTTCCAATGATATGAACATTTGTTTGAAATGTGGGGACATAATTTGATTCTGTTAAAAGGCTTAGGATCTGCCCATTGGAAGTTATAGACTACAAATGTCTTGAGCTCTATTGGAGTGAATGAATTAAGGACCTAGAGTAGCTGATAAGAGTGGTTGGTGGCAATGATAGCTACCTTATAGTCTGGGCAGAAGGGGCCATAGCTAGTAAACCTGTGCCAGCCTTTCCCAGGTGTGTGTGTTTGTATATAAATCAAATCTCAACGTGTGTGTGCATGTGTGTGTGTGTGTGTGTGTGTGTGTGTGTGTGTGTGTGTGTGTGTGTGTGTGTGTGTGTGTGTGTGTGTGTGTGTGTGTGTGTGTGTGTGTGTGTGTGTGTGTGTGTGTGTGTGTGTGTGTGTGTGTGTTTGTGTGTGTAGGCTACTTGGGTAGGGACACAAAGCACTGGTTGGACAGAGAGGGTGCTGGGAGGTTTTGGCTTGACCACTTAGCTGAGATCTCAACCCTATAGCTGTGCCAGTGGGGAGTCTTATTGGGGATCTGGAGAAAAGGGGAGAAACCAGCCCCAGACTGACTGTGGTCTCTGTGTGCTCTTAAGGGAAATTGCCCTTTACTGTGTGTGTACTTGTCATCCTCCTAGTGTGTATATCCCCTAGCTATTGCCAGTGGTGAGGATTGAGGCTCCTTGATTACTTGGCCAGTGCAGGACCATCACATATTAATTGGTGGACAGTGGTGGGATATCCGTATCACATATTAATTGGTTGACAGTGGTGGGTTAGCCACATCACATATTAATTGGCTTGTAATGGTGTGGATATTGAATTCCTGTAACCTGTGTACAGTGGTCACTGAAGGTGTTTGTACTGTCAATCACCCAAGCAGTAAACATTCATAGTTTCACATCACAATTGTTTTTTTTTTTTTGTTAGCTTAGTTAGTCAGGGAGAGTAGGCAAGCATATCAGCAGAGGAGTATGTCAAGCTGACAAAGAGCCAGTTGGCTGAGATGTGCCAGGCTAAAGGACTGGTGCATGCCAACCTGACTAAGGCAGAGATTATTGTAGCTTTGGGCACAGCTGCATCGCAGACCAGGATCAGGGGAACAACCAGGCTGGCCTTGGAGATGTACAACTCTCAGAAAGTGGACAGCTCAACATTTCCACAGAGAAGTTAAAAATCCATCTGGACTTAAACAGGCCAAAAATTTGGAAATAAAAGCAGCAGAGAGACTAAGAAATTTAGAGGCTGAGGAAAATGAGAAACTGTGATGTCTAGAGGCGGAGGAGAAGTAGAGGCAGAGGCAACATAAAAAGGAGATGCTGACTCTTCGCCAGGGTCATGGAGGTAATGGGGAAGGGAATAACCGAACCCCAGAAGCAACAAAGGTCAGTAAATTTCTTCATCAATTTAGAGAGGGGGATATTTTGATAGTAAAATTCATATGTTTGAGAGGGTATGTAATGTTGACCAAGGGCTGGATACGATTCCTGACCCCCTTACTCCATGGTAAAGCTGTAACTGCTATTTCTAAACTGTCTGATACTAATTTCTTAAATTATAATACATTCAAAATGTGTTTGCTAGAATACTTTAAGTTAACACCTGAAGTTTTTATAAAAATGTTTTGTGAGCATAGATACAAGGCAGATAAAAGTATGTGTGAATATGTTGCTGAACTGAGCACTTATTTTCATAGGTGGGTGAGTGGATGTCAGATCACCACTTTTGAATGGCTGGCAGACCTTTTGGTGAGGGAACAAGCCCTTAGCACTTTGCCTGAGTACATGAGAATCTGTTTAGCTGATAGATAATGCACTACTGCAGATGCGTTGGGGAAGAAGGGAGACCTATACCTAGCAAGCAGGGTATCACTGCCCAGGAAAGGGACACC
Organism: Protopterus annectens; assembly: GCF_019279795.1. Classification (NCBI taxonomy): domain Eukaryota; kingdom Metazoa; phylum Chordata; order Ceratodontiformes; family Protopteridae; genus Protopterus; species Protopterus annectens. The sequence continues at coordinate 1,380,464,042 of NC_056733.1, forward strand.
CAGTGCTGCTCATGGCTGTAAAGGAACCCATGGTGGGCAGCACAGACTGCTCCAACAGAGTCTGCCAGTAACAGGGGAAGCCACTAGTCCAAGGACACGTCCAGGACCAAGGGTTAAATGTTTTAAATGCAACCAATGGGGTTATGTAGCATACAGATGTCCATGGATGCAAGGTGGGGAATAAAAGGTGGGAGAGCCAGTAAGTGGAATGACAAAATGCCAGCAGTAAGTTGTCTCGAGACAATAAGGATACCAAACTACCACAAGAGGTTATATCCTATCTTACTGGATGGGAAAGAGGCCACTGCTAACAGAGACACAGCCTCTAACCTAACCATTGTGAAGCCTGCAATGGTTACAGAGGAGCACTACTTGCTTGGGCAGTCTACTCCAGTCAGAGCTTTAGGATGGACACCATTCCAAATATCTTTGGTTAGGGTTCACCTTGATTGGGAGGGTGGAAAAGGAAGCCAACAAGTACGTGTGCTTGAGGATATTCCTGCAGATGTCCTGATAGGGAATGAATTTGATAATGCAGTACCATGAGTGCATGCAGTTACACACAGTCAGGCTTGGAGACAAGCATGTGGGTCTGGTAGCCTGAGGTAGGCCTAGACAGACTGCACACTTGCAGCCAGGACTGGTGAAGTGGTTACTTCAGACAGGGAGCTACCTTGTAGCAGTGAGATTGAAGTTAAGCCCAGCTCCTTGTGGGTACTGTTGTTCCTTTGGACAGAGTGACTGCAAGGGCAGTGGTGAATAGTAGTACCCAGGCTGACAGTGAGGCCGCTGTCAGAGAATACCAGACTTCCTGTGGAAGGGGAGCTGGGAAGGATTACAAAGAGAGAGAGTGTTGAGACAGGCTCAGCTCTCAGACCCTACATTACAAGGCCTGAGGGAGGTAGCCAGTGAATCATCTGATACTCAAGGGAAAGGGGAATCTGTATACTGGGACAAAGGGTTACTTGTATCGAGAGTGGACCCCTGAGGGAAGGCTAGAGGGTGAGAAAATACAGCAGTTGGTAGTGCCCAGAACCTATCATCTGGCACTCCTAGCCATAGACTCTGATATTCCCTTTGCAGGTCATATTGGCATAAAACGTACAGAGACACATATTATGCAGACCTTTTATTGGCCTGGAATTTCCTGAGATGTAACAGGGTACTGCAGGACCTGTAAGCAGTGCCAAAAGGTAGGCAAGGCAGGAGACAAGGTGAAAGCTTCTTTGATGCCTTTGCCTGTGATTAAGGAGCCATTTCAGAAGGTAGCTAGGGATATTGTGAGGCTTCTGAGTATCCCAAGTTCCACAGGGAAAAAAGTATATCCTAGTGGTTGTAGATTATGCTACAAGATATCCTGATATGTTGGATCTGTCCTCCATTGAGGCAGAAAAGGTGGCAAAAGCTTTGTTAGAAATTTTCAGCAGGGTAGGTTTACCAAAAGAAATACTGATTGACAGAGGTGCCAATTTCACATCAGACCTGCTGGCTTGTCTGTGAAAGTTCTGTGGAGTGAAGCACTTAAAGACCACTCCGTACCATACCCAGACTAATGGTCTTGTTGAGAGGTTAAACTCTATACTCAGAGAGGTTCCCCAGGAATCCACAGGTTTTTCATCCTTTGAGTTTCTGTATGGGCATAGGGTGAGGGGAACTCTAGATTTGATTTGAGATGAGTGGGCGGGTGTGTGAATCCCACAAGAAGTCTGCTGTGGCATAAGTGCCATTGCGGGCGGCGCAGTGGTGCAGTGGTTAATGCTGTCACCTCACAGCAAGAGGTTCTCCGGTTCGATTCTCGGCTGGGGTGCCTTCTGTGTGGAGTTTGCATGTTCTCCCTGCGTTCGTGTGGGTTTCCTCCAGGTATTCCGGTTTCCTCCCACATTCTAAAGACATGCTTCTGGAGCATTTCTCCCCAGGCCTCCGCTGAAAACAGGATCTGTGGAACCTAGTCGGACATTCCTGGTCAACAAATGTTAAATAAAATAAATAAATATGTCCTAAACCTCAGGGCAAGGCTTAGGGAAGTCATGGACTTGGCCCTGGAAAACCTGGAAGAAGCCCAACAACAGAAAAAGGTCTGGTATGACAGGAATGCTCAAGGTAGAGAGTATGCTGTAGAGCAGCAGGTAATGGTTCTCATTCCTGTAAGACACAACAAGCTGCAGGTAGCTTGGGAGGGACCCTACAAGGGACACAAAACACTGGATGGACAGAGAGGTTGCTGCAGGTTTTTGGCTTGACCACACAGCTGAGATCTCAACCCTATAGATGTGCCAGTGGGGAGTCTTATTACGGATCTGGAGAAAAATTGAGAAACTAGCCCCAGACTGATTGTGGACTCTGTGTGCTCTTAAGGGAAATTGCACTTTACTGTGTGTGTATTTGTCATCCTCCCAGTGTGTATGTCCCCCAGCTATTGCCAGTGGTGAGGACTGAGGCTCCTTGATTACTGGGGCCAGTGCAGGGGCATCACACAGCAGTCTTGAGAATTTATGTTTGTTTGTTTACCCTCAGACCAGATGTCTTTTGTAGCAACTCTGGAGTCTGTAGACATTCAGATACTCCATCTAAGGTTTTCCACAAGAAATGCACATTCATTGATATGCAGCCCGTATGAAGAACTAATGGAACAGGGGCCACCCTTGCCTGGTGCTTCTTTGCAGCTGAAATGGATCATTGATAGTAAAGTTCACAAGTACTGTAGCCATAGGCCTCTTGCACAGGACACTGCCTCAACATAAAAGATTTGGAATAAAGCACATCAATGGCTGCATCTTAAACATGCAAGACCATTTCAGCATGTTGGGCTTTTTTTATTCTCTTGAAAAATAGTATCTGGATCACTGCTATTTTTTGTCACTTTTTTCTACCAACATGTGAAGTTACCACTGCAAGTGAAAAAATCGCATTAATTTCACCAGCCTACAGGCCAGAAATGTTTTAATTGCATGATCTCTCCTGCTGTTAGCCAATCATCAGCCTTCTTGCAATCCATTGGCCCATTTATTTCTCTTAGCTGATCATGGGAAGCCATGACACAGGCAGTCATCAGGGAGTTTTCTTATTTTAACAATAGTCCTTTGCACCCAGTGACTGAAGTTAATGCTCACAGATGTGAGAGTCTACAAGGGCAATCCCTTCTACTAAGGGCCAGCATGCACATTCCCACTGCATGCTGTTGTAAAACTTGTTTTTCAGATTCTATATAATCCCAGTGTTTGCGCTAGGCTGTTCTCCATGCAGCGGTGTTTAGTAGTGCCCTGCATGGATGCAGACACTATCAATTAAAATTTCTCTTAGAATAACTATCTCTGCAATCCTCCCAGTAGAGCACACATTCTTCATCTATGTGCTATCATCCCAGTCCAGTTAACTCCCCCCACTCTTCTCTCTGGTTAAACTCACAGTAAAAAACCTGAAACCATGGATAGGCACTTTCCTGCTATCTCTGTGGCCAGCCTGATGGACATGGTCATCCTGAGGCCCTGTAGCAATTGTCTCATATATAATGACAACCACTTAATCCTGAAGAAAACAAACACAGTATTGAGAGATGTAGTTACACTATGAAAACTGAGACACAGCTTTCACATACTGACAAATCAAATGACAGTTTGTCAGTCCACACACATCATTTTCCTCAATAAATAAGGTCTCAACACATAAACCCACCTGTGTAGGTACTCACAAGCAACTTACCAAAACCTCACAGGCCTCCCATACGTTGCCATCAGAAAACACATACAGACAAAACCAAGTCAACACCAATCACTATGCATAAAAATTTGTCACCACAAGCTAATTCCCAATGTGAAACACCACACATTCAAATATCTTGGTCATAGGAGAGTCTCATCAGACACATGGATGCCCCCCTCATCAGGATGGATGAAGAGAGTGTTACAGTCAGTTGCCTGTCAAAGGCCAGGATTCTCCAGATCATGCAGATACTCAGGTCACTCAACCACAAGTACCAGTATGACTCAGTCATAGCCCATGTGGGTGTGAATGATCTGAGGCTTACCTTCTTGAACTATATGATGACAGACATGATGGACCTCTCTGAACATATATAGTAGTCTGGTATGAGCCTCACAATAAGCAGCATTTTACTCTCACCAAGAATGATACCACAATACAAACAGAAAATGACTGACTTCAATAGCTGGCTTAACTACTGCTGTCATTCCAAGGGAATCCAGCATTTGTCAGCCTGGGATGACATGCTCAACAGACCATACTGCTTTGCCAGAGATGGTCTGCACCTGTCTTCTCTAGGCTTATTGAATAGTGGCCAAGGCATTAGTAACCCCCATAGTGCCTATTTTAGGCAGTGCCAAACCAACAGACCTACCAACATAATACATTCTTTTAATGCCAGGTTGAAGGTACTAGTGCTCAATGCAAGGACTCCAAACAAGAAACTGCACTCTCTGGAAGCTCTCCTCACCCTGGAGAATGCTGACGTCTTTGCAGTTACAGAGGCATAGTTCAAGGCTACAGAAAGCGCCCCAGCAGTGCAAGATTACAATACCTATCACACATTCAGACCCCCCCTCTGAAAAATAAAAAAATTAAAGGAGGAGTTGTTTCAATTTGCATAACAAACAATCACATCTCTAGAGTGGTCAGGCAGGGTTACTTGCTTGAGCTACTTCATGTCCAGTTCACCACAGGCATTGTTAGCTGCAGCCCCCCAATCATGAATCATGAAAATCACTCTGCATATCTGAAGTTACTAGAATAACTTACCACTCAACCTAATGCACTATTCATGAGTAATTTTAACTAGTCCATAAACGTGAAGCATACACGACCACTAATATGCATGCTCAGAGATTCCTGGACTTTGTCAATGCAAATGCTCTAGAACAGTAAAACAGCTGGTCTGCACTCTCACTAGGGGATCAAATATCCTTGACATAGTACTCACAAACATGGGGGAGCATTGCATCCTCCCATCTCAATGTCCACATTGGTAAGACCAGATCATAAATAGGTCTCCTTTGAAATAAATGTAACGGTAGAACCCCCATCAAACCCTAAAACCCTAAAGAATTTTTCCAAGGCAAATTACCTTCTATTATGTCATAGAATAGGTCATTTTAAAGCCTCTGCTAACCCCCAAAACATGGGCAGAAGTATACACAAATGCCCTGTACAACCACTTAAACAACCTCATAGAAACAGCAGTACCTGACCAAACTAAACCCAGGTATAGCCAGAAAAGAGGTCACCGTGGTGGACCCCTGCCATAGACTATAAAAAGAAGGAAGACATTCCTGTCTAGAAGTAAGTGGGAGGGTGTACAACAGAGAAAAAATCCCTCATTAGTCTCAACAGGAAACCAGGGAAATAGCCGTCTTGAAAAGCTAAACATTAGACTAAAATAGCCTCCCAAGCAAAGAATAACCACAAAGCATTTTTAGTTATGCCCGAAATCTTAAGGGAAATGCTCAACAATGTGTTAAGTTTACTGTAGATGGCACTAGTTATACTCAGCCAGAAGAAATAGTAATCCTACCAGCCAATAAATTCAGCTTAAATTTTACCCCTCATCACCTCCATTCACTCCCAATGAAATACCCCCTACCATGCCTTTGTCTATTATCACAAAAGAACAAGTCATCACTGCACTAACTAAAGCTAGAAACATGGCATTAATGGACCTTGACAGAATCTCAGTATACCTGTTAAATAGCTTGAAACATAACCTAGCAGACTTCCTTGGATCTCTATTTAACCAATTCTCTAGACAGGCTTTGCCCCAGTAGAGTGGAGGATAGCAACAGTCATCCCTTTGCACAAAGGGGAACCATCAACTAACCCATAAGTCTGACTAGCCTAATATGCAAGGCTATGGAAAGGATAATTGCGGACCTAATTAATGATGACATATGAAGTCTCCAGACTCTAGACCCAATATAGTTTGGTTTGATCAAGGGCAGGTATTGCCTGCTCAGTGTGGTGGACTTCTTTGAGAAGATCACCAAGGCCATGGATGAGGATAAGACTGTGCATGCCATCTACCGTGACCTTGTCAAGGTATTTGATACAATACCTCACCTGGGTATTATAGATAAACTCACAAAATTGGGCATAAACCATTAAATCACCAGATGGATGGCAAAAATGGCTCTCAGACAGGACACATGGAGGAATCCACATCCAGCAAGAAACCAGTCACTAGTGGAGTACCACAGGGCTCAGTGCTGGCCCACCTCCTGTTTAGGATATACTTCTCAGATGTCAAGGCAAATGCAGATGGCCTTTGGCTGACCAAGTTTGCTGATGACTGCAGTTGGGGGCAATCACTGACTCAACAATTGATATTGATATCCTACAGAAAGAGCAGACACAGACTAATGGCTGGTGTTACAGCCATGGCCTCAAACTAAATCAAAATAATACCCTTTGGGAAATCAAATACCCCTGCAAATTACACTATTGATTGCACCCTCCTTAAGAGTGGTTCCAGTGGTGAGAGATCTGGGCACTCAGATACATAGTATTCTGAACTTTGACCATCATGTGTCCATGGTGGTGAAGAAATCCTTCTATGTGGCTCAGCTTATAAGTAAGGGCAAGGGATCCAGATCTAAGGATGTCATAGTACCACTGTACTCGGTCTTCATCAGACCAGCAATTAAGTATAATGCACCCTTAGGCATGTACCTTTCTAGGTACCTGCAACTGCTGGAGCATCCTCAGAGGTTTCTCACCAAAAAATACATGGTATAACCAACATGTCATATGCAGACCAATTAAAAGCCCTATCACTGTATACAGTTTTCTACTGATTGTTGAGGGTTTTTCTGGGCCTGACCTACAAGACAGTCTCTGACCCAGCCCTGATGGAAATGTTGCATATTCACAAAACTTACTGCAAGAGGGTTACCCTCTCCAATAATCTAAACCTGATCTCTGATATGAATAGATCATGTTGGAGAGAAAGATATTTGTCCCAGAGATTGCCCTTCCTCTAGAATAAGCCTCCTGTTCACATGAAGCAGAGCCTTCCCTTGACCATATTTAAGTGAAATCTCGACCAATGGATGGGAAATCGCAGATTCATTCCTGGGGTGTTATCCATGTTTTTTACGGATGGAGGCAGTCTGTAAAAATTGTCAAAACCCTGCTTACTGACCCTTGTTATTTTTCTTGTTGGGATGGAAAATTGGGTAAAACTGGATAGGCTTGTAAGGACTCTTGAGCTACTAGCACAGTAATCTCCTATGAATCTGTGAATATATACCCTATGAAAGCTACTTAGCAGATGTAATATGTCAGACTCAAGAACATGTCTAAACTTATATGCATGCATCTTTGTCTCCCTCAGGTGTAGGTTCTGCAACAAGCTGGACCTCCACCTTCACCCCAGGATGAGTAAGCTGGCATCAGCAGCTCAGTCTCTCCCTCATCTCTTGTCTTTTCCATGGTCTGAGTGTCTACTCTAACCACTTCTGGAAACACCGCAGAGGAAAACCTTATCAGTCTAAAGTGGATTTCAAGTTTAAATGTGTCTTTGATGACATTTCATCAGAAATGGGTGCAGCATTATACTCACCTTTCTCAAAAACAGGGATCACAGCTTCATCAGAATCTCTTTAGAGGGGATACAGTGCCGGATCAAAAGTCCCCCATCCCTAGTTCTGGCATGAGGGTGATCAGGATCCGATAACATATGTGGCAATGAAGGAAGAGCAGATCAATGCCAAATGATAATAGATGAGGACCCATGTATCAAACAGTATATGTTGGGGGCAGCATCACAATATGAAATGACTGCAAAGGGTCCAGGACCAGTATCAAAATGTAGTCTCTAAAGGTTGTGCTTCCACTTTTAGAAAGACAGTTCTCATAAGGCACTTTCTGTGCAGTGGATAAACATTTCTCTTTCTCTTTTTATGTTTACCCCTGTCTTTTTTGTATGTTTTGTTATAGCCTAGATTGTAAATTATGAAATTTTCACATCAAACAACGCACTTACCAAGCTAACAATAAATAAGTAAAATAAAATGATACACCTAAGCAGAGCAGAGTTTTACCCAGTGAAGCCAACTTTTGTAGATTTGTTAGCATTTTGTGTATCAAGTCAGAGTGACAAGATATCCTTTCTGAGCTTCAGAGGTCAACTGTGGTCAAATGATAACTTCACTAGGAATCTGAAGACTTCACTAGGAATAAGAAGCTGGAAAATGTATTACTGACCATTTCATGTTATATTTGTGCAACCATCATATTGTGTTTGCAGTAAAGATGAATCCTCAATATATTTGCAAATGTCCTGGTATCTCTTACAACCACTAATGTCTCAGTATGGAAAGTAGGCTTTGTTTGTATGCCTAGTCATTGAATAGATTTAGACTATAATACTTTTTGTACCTTCTTTTTTTTAAACAGTGCAAAAAAAACACCATATGGAAGTTAGGAGATGTCTGCACCTAATGTAGTTGTAAAGATTGTTCCCAAATGCTATCTTGTGAAATAGATTATACTAACACATTTACCCCTCAAGCTATGTTTACAGTGGTATGGCATGTTCTTTCCGCTATGAATCTGTGCAATCCTATGCACTATGTTCCACCTGAATATGAAGGGTCAACAAGTATTTTTATAAAATAATGCTACCATTTCTGTAATGTCTGTCCAAATAATAGCCCATGGTTGTATTTTTCTAGCATTTTCTCTAGTCAGCAGGTAAAACAATTAAGATTCCAGTCATGTTACAGGATATGTAAATGGACTCATTTCAGCACCAAAGAATGAAATATTCCTTTTGCTTTGTTCAAGGTCTTCCTATTTCATCTTTTTGCATATAATCAGTAAAAGTATTTAATAATTATCATTGCTATTCCACTGTCATTTCTGTTTTTTTTTCATTTCTCATTGTTTTATTTTATATATTGTTAATCTTTTTTGTCATATAGTTGGAAGGGCAAAACTTAAATTATTTAGACACATCCTGGGTAATAACATGCACTGACTGTATACAGTAAGCAAAGAGTACTTTTCATTGGTACAAAGGATCACATCACTGGAAGAAAAAGTTCAAAAGTATGTTGTGAGTAATTTAGTGGTATACAAAAAGCATGATATTTCCAGCTAATAAAAATGTTAGTCGACAGAGAAGCAACATTTATAATATTGTTTAAGCATCATGCACATGCAGTGGTCTTTTTACTGCTTTTTATTATAGGCAGGCATGTTAGCTGTAACATTAGTGAGACCAGATGGCAGAATAGTCAAGGTTTTGCCTCCCATGCACAATGGATAAGGTTCAATCCTGACCTTTGACCAATGCCTGCTTGGAGTTTGCACGTTCTCCCTGTGTCTCAGTGGGGTTTCTCTCACATCTGAAAAACATGCTGAGTGTTTCCATCTCAAATTCAGCAATGAATGGAGCTGCGGGCAACAGCACAGACTCTACATTGTGCCCTATAGGGGGAAGAGTTGTACAGACCAACTGCTTTGGGCATCTACTGTGGTGCACAATATCCTCAAGATAGGAGAACATGGATCACATACTGCATGCCATGGCAGGGCTAGCAACTCAATAGTGTAAAAAATATGGCTGTAGGTGATTTGGTCAACATGATACCCCAACCCCATATGGGAAAAAAGGGGGCTGATGATGATGTTACCTGTAAAAAATGCATACTTGAGGAAGTTTTCATAGAAAATTTGCAGGTGAGTTGAGCATTTACACTGATACATCCCAGTAAAGCATACTGTATTTTAAACAGAAGAACTATTTGAAAAGTAAGGTAACTCATCTTATGAAGCCTGCATTTTATGTGTACTATTATATACAACCATTGATACAGGAAATTTAACAATATAGTTTTAATGACCTGCAAGCATCTCAAATGTAGAAAGCACTGTATGCCACAAAGAGCCTCATTAAACCTCTTTGTGTTTGCCTCAGGCTGTAGTACAAAAGCTCTCCTAAAAACACAGATGAATGGTACTTGAACTGCAGGAGTAGTAGACAAAGGACTACAGTGACACTTTTATAATAGTAATATAGAAAAGTGACAAACACATATCACACAACTGTTTGCTACATTTTTCTGGAGTGTGTGTGTGTGTGTGTGTGTGTGTGTGTGTGTGTGTGTGTGTGTGTGTGTGTGTGTGTGTGCGTGTGTGTGTGTGTGTGTGTGTGTGTGCATGTGTGTGTAAAGACACTGACATAAAGAGAGATGGGGAGGGAGAGAGAAACACTATTTTGCTCTTTTAAAATGAATAATGCAATTTTGCCTCTTTATAGATTTCACTTTAAGTCTGTTCACCTGGATAATGAATGAGGTCAAATATCATTCTTAATCTGCCCCACTAATATTAATAAACATTAAGTGAATGTTGTACCATTAAACCTTAATGAATACTTAGAAAATTCCAGTCCTGTAGAATGCTAACATTGATTAAAAAGATTATCCAATCAACTGTTAACTAGAACATAAATCATAATTGATATACCTATATTTATCTACCTATATCTATCGTGTGTGTGTGTGTGTGTGTGTGTGTGTGTGTGTGTGTGTGTGTGTTTGTATGTGCAATATATAAATATATGTATGTATGTATATATATATATATATATATATATATATATATATGTGTGTGTGTGTGTGTGTGTGTGTGTGTGTGTGTGTGTGTGTGTGTGTGTATAGTGAGAGACTAAAGCTGCTGAAGCTGGCATGTAGTCCTCACTTCTACTAAGTTCTAAAAATAGTTTTATGTTATGGAACTTAATGTAAAAGGCTGGTGTCTCAAAATAACAAAGCAATGTCTGTGGTATAAACAGAAAAAAAAAGCAAAGAGTACCTTTAACTGCTCAAGTGGTGCATGCAAAAAAATCACTATAAAGCCTCTGATTGCAATCTTCTTCTAGGTAATAAATTAGCAGGTATTTCTGCAGGGATGCCAACCTTGGTAAAAAAAAAAAAAGTCTTTTCATCACAGCTGATGCCCAGTCCTGAACGTCTCCCTTAAAAATCATGTTCATAGGAGTGAAATGGAATGCTACATCCACATTCCATTCAAATCTTATGTGAACAGTCATTGCTGGACATTGGCTAGACTCTTTATGTCTTATTTTCTCATAAAACAATAATTTTATGTGAAAATATTATTATAAAACAATGTTTAGTTATTTCATGTTTACGCCCTCCCAGTCGCTTATCTCTGATGGGCATGAAGTGATGTGGTTATTCAGGGTGCAGAAGTCTTCTAGTTTTGACTTCTGTGCACCTACAGCACTGACGGTCAAAATAAGAACACGGACACAAGCAAAACGCAGTGTCACAGAATGAGCAATCTACTAATAGGAAAATGTAATGAATAATCATATTATTAGCTAAATATTCGTTTTGTTGGTGTGCTCGTCTTGTGATATTGCTTTTAATTTTTTCTTCCATACTGCACTGCCTATTGCTTTAGGCTTCATATCACTTAGAGCTGCCCACAGTATCAAATCATCATACTGCCAGTTATTATGAGACAATTCATTGAGTGTGCATGAGTTGCATGCAATGTGCTTGCTAAAATACAGATGTTTCTTTCTTCATTTTTTTATTTCTTTTAATAAGTTGCTTTTTCTGACAAATAAAAAAAAAACTCTGAAATTGGTAATCAGATACTACGATCAAGCCTGCTGGCTTCTGACTTTGTTAGGTAAGTCAGAGATCTGAACTTGATCTTTAAACACTTCTAGACTTTTCTGGATCTCCTCGACTTCTGATTAGGGCTTTACAACCCTCTCCTTTTTTTAAACCTTCCACTGACACTTTTACTCAATTGCAAGTAGTATTTTGAATTCCTGTCAAAGAGAAGTATCTAACAGTTGTCATACATACATAAAATACAGAAAACACAAACATGATACGTGAGGAATAGCCCTTGTCCACTATTAGTGAAAACCATCAGGCTATGTCACAATGCATAATGTGCATATATAATATATGCACATAAATAAAATATATTGTTTTGATCAATTCACCAGTTGATCATTTCACTGAAAAAACAACTCACCCATTTCACTGAAAGACAGTTTAGCTGAATTCAAAATACAGTCAAAAACACTCAAGGGAAAGTTTTAGAAAATACTCTTTTTTGGGGGGAGCTTTGCCCCTACCCCCCACCCTTAAGCCCTTACTTAAATATACTTACTCCATGGTGCAAAACAGTGAAGAAGAGAAAAAAATAAACACACTCTTGATTGCTGATGCAAAAACACATTCCACAGACAACATCATCATAGCAATTATAACTTAAAAATGTTTTGTTGCTGGGGGACTCCCCCCACACACCCCCACAATGGGATTTGACCTTCACACCCCCTTACTTAAATATGCAAACTTCACAGTCGCATGACTATGTCCAACAGTGAAAATGCCATATATTCAGAATCACTGTTAGCACGCATATGAGCATGCAATAAAACAGAATTTTAGCCAAGTTTTTATTCAGTGAAATGAGCTTTTAACATTTGGATTCAATGATTTATCATTCAGTGAAATGGCCAGATGTCAATCAGATTAAAGTAATCAACCAAACAGGCTTACCACCCTGAGTGCATATGACAAACATATCATTAATGACGGTGCTAAAACAGTTCCATGATATCTGCGTTATGTATCAAGAATCTCTACAAAAACTGTTCACTACTTCATTATTCAGCTCTGACACAATGAAAAGCAATATCCAGAAATGATGAAATTGGTAGTAGCAACTCTGTGTCCCACACATAGCTGGATCAAGGTCAAATGGGGGCCTAGGGTAATGGATCGGGGCCCCACATACACAGCTCCCCCTCGCAGCCATTTCAGTGTCCCATTACTTGGCTATTTCTCCCCAGTTACCATAAACACTGTTCATATCTCTCAGTGTACATAGCATTTTCTGCTTTACTTCTACAATGATTCTAGAAATTTGGATTTAATTTAAAACTTTTATTGCAAATCTTATAGCACAAACACTGATAGACCTTTACTAAACAAAACAATATAACCCCACAATGAATTAAAACTTCTTTGCCCTTGATACTCACATTCATTCAAGCAGCATTGAAACCCACATTCAAAGAAAATGCATCTGGCCAGTGGTGAATTTAGTTTACCTTTGGGGAGTTTTCAAATCATAGTTCCATTGCACAAATCTTTAGGACCATGCAAACATGCAAGAGTTCTTTGATTCACATTCCAGATTGTATTAAATTATAACCCTTGTATAACACAGCACCACTTGTTAGAACATGTTTTAAATGTATACTTTGAAGACTTTTCCAGTAAGCAATGAGACAAAACATATGAACCAATAATGGTAAAACTGCTCAGTTCAGAACATTTCAACCATAAAAGGCCACCCAAACTCCTGTCATTACAATTCTCTGATATCAGTCAATATGCACAGTCTCTGCAAAAGCAAAATTCACCTGAATAATTCCACATTAAAGAAATCTGTAACTACTGAAGAGGTTGCTGCTAGCAAAGAACTTTATATTTCAGTGTGTCATCTACAAATTAAATCCTTGCAACCCTTGAAGAATAAATTGTCGATGTTCCATTAAAAAAATGGTAAGCTAGTAATATTGCCTTAGGGAATGTACGGCAAACTGATAACAGGTTCATAGTTATTAGGGATCTCCTCTAGAGGAGGACATGCTCAGGACTGCAATACCCCACCTCCTTAAAATACAACACAGTATTAAAAATCTATCTGCATGCTGTGGGAGTAGAATCCCCAGAGTTCTGCATCAAAAGCAAACATACTATCTCTTGTGCTACTAATAACACTCTCCCATGTTACAGCACAACAGTGATTCTGTTTGCTAAACAAAACAGTTGCACATTATAAACAGACTTAACATGAGCAACAGTAAACTTCTATTCCCTTGAAGTGCACAATTCCTTGAAAATGCACTTCAAACTCATTTCCTTGAAAAATGCTTCACCTGAAACTCAAACTCAATTCATTAAAAATGCACCTAAAAGTCAGTTCTTTGAAAAATGCAGCTTGGTGGTTAGGGTAGAGGGTTCTAAGGTACAGAGTTTGAGCCTCAGCAAATTACTAACTACTTGCTATCCCCAACTAGGGCATTTCACTCTCTCTCTCACACACACACACACACACACCCTACCTACCTCTCAACCTCTTACTGCAAAAAATCTAAACAAAGCCTAAAATAAATAGGGACAGATTTTAAATATTGCTCTCATGAACTTAGAAAGTTGCTAGAATAACAGGATTTGTGTTAGCATGCATTTTTCTAAAGGATATGCAGTCTGAAACTCAAATGTCCGTCATTATTTAGTAACTTCAAGTCCTCAATGATTTTCCAGAAATTTATGAGGGACAGACCAAAAATATGGGGCAAATACCTGGACATTCTGCAAAAACTGGACAGTTGAGGGGTATGCTACATACATACCTCTTACACACACACACACACACACACACACACACACACACACACACACACACACACACACACACACACCTACCTCCTCTTATACACACACCTATCTACCTGTTATACCTACACATGCACACACACACACACACACACACACACACACACACACACACACACACACACACACACACACACACACACACACATATCTTCCTATCTACTTCTTACACACACATCTACCTATCTACGTCTTATACACACACACACACACACACACACACACACACACACACACACACACACACACACACACACACACACACGCACACACGCACACACAAAACCTACCTATCTACCTCCTATACACACATATATACATACCTATCTATCACATAGACATAGATACACTTACCTGTCTACTTCTTATACACACAAATACATCATCCTATCTACCTCTTACACACACACACACACACACACACACAAACATACACACACAGACACACACACACACACACACACATATGTGTGCAAGTGTGCGCATGCACACACGCACCTACCTGTCTACTTCTTGTACCCATGTCATGAAAGGAGATACTATCAGCCCAGCTATCTGGAATTTTGTAAATAATTATATGTCATTTGTGAATATCAACATGATTCATATAAGATACTTGCATTACAGATGTATTAGAACTATATGTCAGGTGTATATCAAATTGCTGGTACAGAAGTGTGTGTTGAAAAGAACTTAAAATGTAAACACAGCATGGCCTACTGGAATAGAACAGAAATGTACCTGCACTATTGTAACTGTTTAGATGCATATATTTTAACAGTAGAAACTGGAACAAAGAAGGTTAACTTCAGAAGAATAGCGGAAATTAAATTACTTTATGGCCAGACCATAAAAATATGTTATCTTTCATTTTCAGTGCAGCAAGAGACACAATGTCTAAAACTTAGGAGTTTTCTGTAATGTCTTGGAAGTGTTTTATTGTTTTATGACTTCCACCATTTGCCAAAGATCTGAGGAAAACCCTTGTCTGTGTATTTTCACAGGTGGATGCTAAATACTGCTAGCTTTCAGCAGTGGGGGGGTTTACCTGGGATAAAGTGAGACGACAAGAAATAATTTCATTCTACAAGCTATACCAGCACTAATATTTGAGATATTTATTTAAGAACTCTCTGAGAGAGACAACATTTTGCATTCTGTCTTTGACCTGACATCAAGATCCACTCACAGCATCTGCCTTGCTGCTCTGATTAAGTAAGCAAACTAGGGTATAGTAATTGTCTTATATATAGTCAGGAATATAGCAAAGCTTAGCTTAGATATGTTTCTTTATTTATTTGAGACTGTCTTGCAATGTTGTTTTAAATATTTCCTGTGATTTTGAACTCTGATGTTACTGTAAATATATAATGAGTATTTCTTGTTCTTTTAATATTTATTGTTAAATATTTTAAACCTTTCATTGTGACTAATCTGACTAGAGACATTTAAGTTCTGAGAGTAAATGCATACTTATTTGGTGACAATATGTGGGCCACTCCTAATAGCCTTGCTCTTGGTCAAACTACCATTTGTATTGATAGTAACATTACACAATAAGATTAGATACCCTTTAGGGTCTTAAAGTAGCTGATCAGGGTTATGGTGGCAGCAATAACTACCTTATAGTCTGGGCAGAAGTGGGCATAGCTAGTAAACCTGTGCCAGCCTTTCCCAGGTGTGTGTGTAAAACAAATATCTAAGAGTGTGTGTATCAGCTACTTGAGCAGGACATGAAGCACCAGTTAGACAGAGTGTTGGAGGACTGGGCTTGGAACTCGAGTTAAGGACTGAACTCTATAGCTGTGCCAGTGGGGAGTCTTACTGGGGATCTGAAGAAAGAGGGAGAAACTAGCTCTGGACTGACTGTGGTTCCTGTGTGCTCTTAAGGAAATTGCACTTGATGCAGAGAGCTGTATTGGGAAAAACAGGGTGTGTACTTGTCATCCTCCCAATGTAAGTCTCCCACTGGTGCCAGTGTTGAGGATTGAGGCTCCTTGATTACCGGTCCAAGGGTTGGGTTGTCACAATGCACACACACACACACACACACACACACACACACACACACACACACACACACACACACACACACACACACACACACACACACACACACACACACACACACACACACACACACATGCACATACACACATACACAGCTACCTATATGTCTCTTAAACACACAGACACATACCTCTTATACACACAAACATGTATAAGGTTTCAGGTGTCATGAGACACATAACTCTCCTAAACAGTGTGTCAACCAAAGCCCCTAAGGCAAAACAACATGCCCTACATGCTAGTCTTAGGTGACTTGATAGTGAGGCACACTGATGTCCCACTAACTAGGTTGAATAAGGAGAAAGTAACAGTCAGCCGCCTGTCAGGTAGCGCATGCACTCAGGTCCCTCAACAACAGGTACAAATATGACTCTGTCATTGTACATGTGGGTGTGAATGACCTGAGATGTAAATCCCTGAACTACATAAAAAGAGACATGGAAGAGCTCTCAAATTATGCAGCACAGGCGGGTATGACCCTAGCCCTGAGCAGCATACTACCATCACCTAGACTGATACCACAGTACAAGCAGAAAATTATTAATTTCAACAACTGTTTAGGTTTCTGGTGTCATTCTAAGGGGATCCATTATCTGTCTGCCTGGGATAACATGATTGATAGTCCTCGATGCTTTGTCAGAGATGGCCTGCATCTGTCATCCCTGGGCTTCCAGATACTGGCCAAGGCCCTTGTCACCCCTAAAGTGTCTTTTTTAGGCAGTGTTCAAAAGACCAAATTAGCACCATAACAGCTACAAGCAAATGCAATCTCAGGGTCATGCTGATCAATGATAGAAGTCTAAATTTCAAAATGCACTCGCTCAAAGCAGTCCTTAAAATGGAGAACATCAACATTTGTGCTGTAAAAGTGACCTGGTTTAAGACAGCAGAAAGCATCCCTGCACTACCAGGCTATAACTCATTCCACACCTTTTGGCACCAGAACTTGGACCAAAGCTCCAAAGGTGGTTGTGTTTTCATATTCTTAAAGGATGTACACACCTCTAGACTGGTAGCCCAACATAAAGCATCAGAGATACTTCAGGTGCAGCTAACATTGGGTAAGACAGAGATTCAGGTCGTAGCCTGCTATAGGTCTCCAACCATGTCCCAAGACTAACACTCCACCTTCCTAAGCACCCTAGAGAATATTAAGGTCCAACCTAACACTCTTATACTGGGCGACTTCAACTACCCATCCATTAACTGGGAAAACTACTCATGTACCTATACACTTGCCCAACATTTCCTGGAATTCATTCATTCCAATGCCTCATCAAATCCTCTAAAGCTAGCTATGAAAACAAAATTGTAGCAGATAGTAAAAACAACCACAAGGCCTTCTATACTTATTTAAAGAATTTCCATGGCAATTCCCAGATTTGCTCTGAGCTACTGCACAGTGGTACCTCCTATACTGAGCCAACAGATATTACCAATATACTGGTCGACAGATTCAGTGCCAACTTTACCCCTCTCTCCCCTCCCAAAGAACCTATCACATTGACAGTAGATTGCCAGGCATGCTGTATTACTGCTGCACAGGCTAAAATAGCACTGTCCAAGGCTAAGAATAGAGATTCTATGGGACATGACAATATCCCTGACTGTGTTCTACATGAACTACAGAGTGAACTGGCACCATACCTGTGTGCCCTGTTTAGTCACAGCCTCACCTCAGGCATTGTCCCTACTGAATGGTGCACTGCTACAGTCATCCCTCTCTACAAAGGAGGAGTGACTACAGACCTTGGGAACTATCACTATTAGCCTAATGAGTCTGATATGCAACACTATGGAACACATCATCATGGACCTAATAAACAAGGATATAGGGAATCTCCAAACTCTGGATCCCACACAGTTTGGTTTTGTAAAGGGTAGATCATACCTGCTCAACACGGTCATCTTCTTTGAGTCAGTCACCAGAGCTGCGGATGAATGCAAGGTGGTTCACACAGCCTACCTTGATCTGGCTAAGGCCTTTGATACCATTCCCCACTCAGGAATCATAGAAAAACTCAGTAAGCTAGGCATCAACCCTTATATCACTAGGTGGGTTGCAAACTGGCTCACAGATAGAACCCACAGTGTGAAAGTAGCTGACTCCAAGTCAGACTGCTGACCAGTCACAAGTGGAGTCCCACAGGGCTCAGTCTTGGGTCCTCTCCTGTTTGGTATCTACTTCAAGTCCAGGCCACCACAAATGGACTCTGGCTGAGAAAGTTCACAGATGATTGCAAGTTGAGAGCTATTATTAACTCCTCAAGTGATGTTGACATCCTACAGAAAGGCCTCAATGAGACCAACGACTGGTGTCAGAACCATGGCCTTAAGCTCAATGCAAAAAAATGTGTCGTCATCCCCTTTGGGAAAAACCCAGTTCCCATGAATTACCACATTGATGGTAGTCCACTGAACACAGAAGGCGTTATAAGAGATCTGGGAACTCAAGTTAACAGCAACCTATTTTTCGACCACCACATTGCCACTGTGGTCAGAAAGTCCTTATATGTGGCACATCTCATTACTAAGAATTTTTCATCCAGAAAGAAAGAGGTTATTATGCCCCTCTACTCTTCCCTAATTAGGCCAGTCATCGAGTACAATGCCCCATTTGGCATGCACCTCACTAGGCACCTGCAACAACTGGAGAGGCTGCAAAAGTACCTCACAAAGAGGATTCTAGGTCTTGAACACTTGTCCTATATGGACATACTCAAAAAACTCCAACTATTCTCTTTCTCATATCGCCTACTGAGAGGTGATCTCTGCTTTACTTACAAAGCCATGTCTGACCCAGCTCTGTTAGTAATGCTACAGCTAAAGAAATCCCAATCCCTCCGCACCACAGGCTCCAGAGACCTCAACCTCATTACCACAATCAACAGAACATGCTGGAGGGACAGGCTCATAAGTCAGAGACTGCCCATGCTATGGAATAGACTTCCCATACATGTCAAACAGAGCACCTCACTGGCTCTCAACAGAAATCTTGATGAGTAGATGGAAAATAGAAAATTCACCCTAGGGATCACTCCAGTGGCTCTTCTTGACAGAGGCATTGGGAACTAAGGTCGGGTGTCATGATGCCAGGGTAATCCTATGGGCTAGGCTTATAAAGGCTCCAGGGCCATTAGCCTAGTACACACCTATGAAGCTATGAGAGAGAGTGGAAAACTAAATCAGTTATATGATACACTCCTTGGCAGGAAATCAGAACAAGCAAACACAAACAGATGTTTAATAAATGGAGAAAATTTCCAGTAAATACCTCACACACAGTGAAACTAGCTAGAAAATATTTATAAGCAGTGTGACAGTGGCAGTAAAAACCTTATTTATCAGGCCCTGTGAGGCAGACAATTTTAGTGCAACCATGCAGATTAGTTTATAGCTATAAAATACAGTACAAAGTATGCAACAGACAATAAAAGTGCTATAAATATCTATAATAAGCAATAACTAGTAAAAATAAGCAAAAACAAGATACTTAATGGTATATATCACAGATCAGAGTTTTGCTCAGTGCCCTTCCTCTGATTAGCTTTGTCTGAAATGGCAGAAACACTCACAAGGTAACTTTTTAAGTAACAGAAAGTTGAAACCTGAAACAACTTTAAAAAAACTTGAAAGAACAAATGAGGTGCTTACTCCAAACTGTAGTCCAGGCATTACCAATCAGCCAATAACCATAAACACTACACTCTCACTGAAATGCAAAATGGTTTTTGCTAAACAAAGATGTCCTGGAACATGTGCTCAGACATTCAGCCTCTGCAAACAACTAGGCCCAGAACATAAGCCTGAATATGGACAATGCTACAGCTACTACCTACACTACTTAGGCAGAAAAACAAAACAGCAGTGAGCCTTTAAAATAAAAGTTTTAAACAGATAAAGGAGCAAGGGAACTCTAGAGAATGATTTTAACTGCAAACAGATCAGTTTTATGATACACTCCTTGGCAGGAAATCAGAACAAACAAACACAAACAAATGTTTAACAAATGCAGGAAATTTCCAGTTAATACCTCACACACAATGAAACTAGCTAGAAAAGATTTATAAACAATATGACAGTAAAAACCTTATTTATCATGCCCTGTGAGGCAGACAATTTTAGTGCAACCGTGCAGATTAGTTTATAGCTATAAAATACAGTAAAAAGTATGCAGCTGACACTAAAAGTGTTACAAATATCTATAATAAGCAATAACTAGTAAAAATATACAAAAAACAGGATACTTAACGTTATATATCACAGTTCAGAGTTTTGCTCAGTACCCTTCCTCTGATTAGCTCTGTGTGAAATGGTATAGAAGCAACAGGTGTGTGTGAATGGATGCAGAAGGCATTCTTAAAGAAGAATGCCCTTTAAAAAATATCTAATACTTAACATTTTGAAGCAGTATTTGTCTTTATAGCAGTGACTTTGATTTTTGCAGCAGGTGAATCTAGTGGCTGTAATCATACATCTTTTTGGGGTTGTATGTAGCATAGATGTTCAGACAGTCAAAATCCATTTGTAAAACCAAATGTGTTCTCTAAACTGGATGAAGTAAGGGCAGGATTCACGAAGCCTCCGTGTAAGAGTTATAACTCATACATGGAGGCTGCAGTTAAACGGAGTGATGTCAGCATGCTTTGCATATTCATGAGAGCATGCTGAATCACACCTAAGGCTAACACGGTCCATGTAAGACAGTAGGGGGCATGTCCGTAGGCCGAGCCCTGTAAGCGGACACGCCCCCAGAAGAGGAATAGTGCCCAAAGTAAACACCCATGACAGAGTCCACGGAAATGTGAATAAACAGAACACAACACATGCCCCCACAGACTATGAACAGAAAACATATAAATAAACATGTTATATATTTTTTTTAAATTGTAAAAATGTTTAATCGTGAGTGTGCTTGTTTGCGCGGGCGTGCCTGTAGCGCAGCAACAGTTAGCAGTCAGTGGGAAAGCATATAAGAACTAAATATGCAAAATAAGCCAGAAAGCAATCGCGTAGCGGTAGAGATGTTGGCTGAAGAGCAGGCATTCATGGTTCGAGTCCCCACAACACCAATTTTTATTTTTAGCAAAATAAGCATGAAACAAGTCCCTGACAAATATGTACACATAAAACCACATTTTATGTAAAATGTAATGAAATAGCCCATTTATATTGAAGAAATGTGAGGTAACAAAAGAATAAAAAATACCAGATGTAACCATAGCTGAGCTACAGTTTAACAGGGTGAGTGCATCTGCTCGTAGATGAGCAGTGGTTTAACTGGTGCAAAATGAGTGCCCGTAGCTGAGCAGTAGTTTAACATGCTAAATCTATGTGCCCCTAACTGAGCTGAGCGTAATATGTGTGCTGATAGCCAAATGAGGCTTAAAGCAGCGCACCGCTCAAACAAGGTAACCGACGGGCAATGTTGAGTAAGCCATATCAAAACTGCCTTTACACAGGCACACCCCTCAGCATGTCTAGACAGCAGTGGCCAGGTTCGAACCCAGGATACTATACACCATAGTTAAGGTACCAAACCACTAAGCCATGACAGCAGTACCTAGAAATACAATAATAGCTAATATATAGGAATGAATACAAACTGGAGCATGACAATGCAGGTTTACTGAAGTTGATACAATTCCAAAATGGCCAATCACAGATATGTGCGGGAAAAATGGACTATATAAGCCCCATAGGTGGGAATACACAGCATAAACGATTGTAGAACTGAACTGCAGGCAGGATGACAGGAGTAGGAGAGGGTAGTTGCTTTCGAGCACAGAGGTGGGGCATTGAGGAGTCCAGGTACATGGTCTGGCTCTTAGTCCACAATCATGAGGCCCAACTTATGCAGGGCCAGGTCCTCTGGGGAGCATACAGGGCTGAGGCGTGGGACCGGTTGGCTCATGATCTCACCAGTGCCACAGGGATTCCAAGGACTGGTGAACAGGTCCGTCACCACCATGTGGACCTGAAGAGATGCAAGCAGGACCAACTGAACCTTTGGATCCAGGAGGCCCGGCAAACACCCAACGCCCCACTACTGAGTAAGTTACATTTAATTATGTATGTAAGAAATTAAACTAGCTGATATTATGGAGATGTGTATTCCAATATTACTTCATTTATATTACAGCTGCAGGTGTCCATTCTGCGAACCGCAGAGCCTATGGCGATAGGCTGGTGTGGTTGCGCCACCAGGCAGGTCGGTAATCCACTACCAGTAACTGTAAAGAAATATAAAAGTATGACAGTCAGCAAAAGAGTGCAGTGTAGTCACTAAGGAATAAAATGTGCAAGTAACAGTGTGAAAGTGTCTGCAAGTATTGCTTGATTACAAAAGTGTGTTTCAGCCTGTAAGTTAAACCGAAAAATGAAACTGTCTGACATAAATTCTGAAATAAAAATGCCCCACCTGTAAGAAAATAGTACACAACCTGCAGCAGGCTGAAAAGTATAGCTGCAGAAGATGATGAAATCACATGTGTGAAATATATCCCTGTTGAAATACTGAAACATGACAGAAGTGAGACTGCTGGAAAGGATTGTAATAACTACAGGTAAAACATGTCAATAAAGCCTAGAAGTAAGTACCATCCTGAATAGTAAAATGAAAGCAAGTGAGATAGTGTGAGAAAGTGTCATGAATCCAGCAATACAGTAGTAATAACCCCTGAATACAGTATACTGCAGTCAAGACAGAATGAAATGCATGTGAGAATCAAAACCAAACAGTGAAATCTGTTCAAAGTGTTGCTGCATCTGGAATGTGTATCCCAAAATCTGTATATGTTGCTCTCAGTCTGCAATATGCAGATAGGATGATTGTCTGATATACCAAACATCCACACTTGTCTACAGCTATATAAAGCAAATGTAGCAGGATGATGTAGCTAAACAAAGCTAGATACGAATGTGTATGAAGAACAATAAAATGCATATTGATGTTGCAGTAACAGTCCTATCACCAAGTTGAAATAGTTATCATATAGGAAACTGTAGTTAGAACAGTAGTGTGTATATATCTGTAGCTATTAGAAATGTACAGCATATGTATTGGTATTTGAAGGTGTTAATATTATTTTCTTCACCCCACCCTATAACCACATATAACCCATTCCACGTGAAAATGGTATGTGCAATCACAATTAACACCCCTGGACGTTTGTCCTGTTGGGTCATATATATTTGCATGTCCGTTGATGCATCTGCCCTGTTCATACATCCAAACCTAATGGCCTGTTGCCATCAATTAACCCTGCATGTTGTTGGACTGTGTATTTCTGTTCAAATTATGCATGTGTTATGCACGCTGTTCAATGGTGTGAATATCTGGGTGTTTGGTTAATGGGAATACTAATGCATGCTGTTACAACTAATTGTGAATGGTATTATATGTCACTAACCCAAACTGTCATGACATAATGCAAAACATAGGACGACAGGGAAGGCGGGTTCCAGCGGACCCAACTCTCCCACCTCAGCTGGCGAGTGCACCTGACACTAGTGCTGAGTCCGGACCCTCCTCCGGTGGCCCTGTGCCACCTGTGGGTGGAAGTGCTGCAGGGGATGGGGGTCACCCACCCTCTGCAAGTGTGGGCCAGAGGAAAACCACCACTCACCCTCCGTAGCGTCCGGACTGTGGTGTGTAGGGAGATTCGGGACTCTGTTCTCGAGCCCCTACGCCAGCTAGAGGCATGGGTGGCGCAACTAATGGGCATGCCTGTTGCCCGGCCTACACAGCCCCAAGCACAGCCCCATCCTGGGCAGTGAAGGAACAGTGGCAACTGCCTATGGGTGGGGATATCAGTTCCACTGTTGCCATCTGTGGGCTCATGGGCTCTGGATATCCAAACCTCCATCCCCGTCAATTGTGTAACCCCCCCCACACGTGTCATACACCGCCCCTGTATGCATCTTGTTTGTCTTGTCTGTTTACCTACCCAACCTACCTCCCCAGCTGTACTGACTTCCTTCACCTGACATACCACTCTTACCTGAAAAAAAAAAAAGGGCACTCTGTACCCACAAAAAAATTACGCCCCATACATAGCTGCCCATTCCGCACACATGTCTGATGGCATGGAATCTATGAATTACAATTGGCTGTACAAGTATTATTGTTGTCCTGACACCTCTCTCAGGGGTGGAAGGTTTCAAATGTTACACCAAATTACATACATATGCACAGCTGTTGCTGATGAAGAAATGGGCAGCTATGGGCCTTACCTACATCCCTCCTGCAAATCCCAAGCTTGTTTCCCTACTGTCTTACCCTCTTTGTGACCCCTTTTTCACCACTTTCCTGTCTCCCCATTTTCTTTTCTTTCAAAGAAAATAGTGCAGGTGTGCGCCAGAGTAAGCACTGTTAAGCGGTTGTAAGCGGGTATGCACTTGTGTGCGCGGAGCTAACCGCCAGTGCGCATGCATGAGCTCCGTGCAAACCAGCGCTAACCCGGTTACAACTGCTTAAAAGTGCCTTAGTCACTTTGATTGACAGGTCCTGTACTCAGTTCAAAAGCAAAATAAAATCTCACTGTCAGTCCCGAACCCAGGACCTTGGAAACACTAGTCTGTATAACCTACCACTAAGCCATGACTCTTATACAAGAACATTGTGCTAAAATAAATATAACATGTAATAGTAGGGATGAATGTAAAGGGAATATAGGATGTGTAGTACCCAAAGCATGTCATGTAGAATTACTGTCAAAACTACTGGATTCCCACAATAGTACTGTGTGAACACAAACAGCCATGCTAGTTGGTAGCTTGTAGATAATAATGTCAGTTAAAGTACATATATAAATGTATGTATATGTACATATATATATATATATATATATATATATATATATATATATATATAAATATATATCTATATATAGTTGTAGGAGTCATTGTGCATACACAATTACTACAGGGAACATGAGAGAGGAATGGAGAAATGTGAATCTACAACACAGCCTGAATCATGAGAGAGATACTAACCTTTACACTCACAGAACACTGTCCACAGCATAACAGCATGGTCCCCGCCCTTACAATCTGAAAGGGCAATGCCTATCCCACATACCCTTTTATAGCACTGACCTGAAATCACAGTGAGAACTGTAATCAGTACACAACTGGCTGTATGCAATTAGCAAATGCTGGCTTACAATTGGTGCAGAGGCCATCACATAGACCTATGCAGATACCTACAAAAGCATCCAGTACTAACACTCCACACATGCAATACATTCATTGCACTGTCTGGAAGCAGACAGAGGGAGAGAGAAAATTGAAAGAGAGAGAGAGAGAGAGAACAAAAAAATATATATATACACTGTGACTCTGTCACCCAAAGCTGTCAGCAGTGACAGTAGCAGCAGCAAGCAGAAGCAGTGGTAACGCAACCAGCTGCGACAAACACAGGTAATGCAAAGTAGCAGGTTAATAGTGTGCAAACTGTGAACCCTCCAAATGTGTCATAGGTCTGTATCTATAAGTATGTCCATGTGATATGTTGTGTGTACGTAGTTCCACCAAAAGGGGATGACCATACATTACATGTCAATCAGTCTTAGGCCATGATCCTGGCAGCAGTTGTCTGTGCGTTGCCCCCAGCAATGGCTGTAGTGACTGCTTTGAAAGGACAGCCAGGTTCAAAAGGCAGGATCAGCGCATCACAAAGGCACACTGGCTGGGAACAAGTGTCTGCAGGTACCCAATATCACTGCATATGCATCCCATACTGCATAATTCCATAGCTTAGCAGACCAGGCCGGTTATGCATATGATGTGGTAGTTCCCAGGGTCAGTCGAGGTGCCTCCTTAGTGGTGTGGGACCACTGTCGCTGTATGCCACTGTCCAGGTACATATCCTGTAGTACGGCTAAGATAAATTATCAGTGTGATATGCGGTTGTATGTCCTCTTGGAGTGCAGGTAGCACACATCCAGGGATACCATAAGGTCACAGTGATGCTGTGTGTTCTGCTCTGCTGAGGGCAGCCCTCAACTGGACATGTGAGATGATAGGGAGGTTACGTACAGCTGTGATAAATATTTCAACTGGTGGGGGAGAAGGAGGGGGGATACATGCACCGAACATGTCTGCAAGACTGTTGCCAATATCCGTGTGTTTGGTGAATGTTAAGTAGGTGTGTATTAACACAGAGCATATCTGAGGCATGTGGTCCATATGTGTAACATAACTGAAGAAGGCCTTGTGGTCATCCATAGTGTTTGTGGCCATTTCCCTCCCGGAGTAGGCCGTGGCTGTTGTTATGACGGACCGTAGCATAGTACCAGTGCTGACCACAGATGCCTTCCCATAATGTGAATGTGCTCTGTCCTGCAGTAGCCTCCTGCTATTGTTATACAATCTGCCTCTGTCTGGGGTCCACCGGACAGGATGCCTAACCTTTGTGCATAGGGTCTGGGTTAGAAATGTGTGTGCAAGTTCCATGCAATCTGTGGCATGTCCATGGTAAGCATTTGCAAAGGGGTCAGCAGTGTGGCTTCTAGCTTCCACTGGCCCAGTGTGCTGCATGGATACCATCTCAGTCCCAGCAAGTGAATAACTGTCTAATCACATACATATCAAAGTAGTCTACTGTGCTGGTGGTGGTGGTGGGATATGTATATCCAGGCCGAGTAACTTCTGTCCACATCACAGTAGTTGACGGCATCCCACATACAGTACCTTGGGATGAATCCCCAGAGTGAGGTTGTGCATTGGACCTGTCAGTGTGTGCTGACCGATGGGGCATGCTACTATGTTGTTTGGAATATGGCAGGTATTGTTGCACAGGTGTTGGCTGAGCACTGATATCTGGCCATGTACCTGTGTATCCACCACGACACACACACATGCAACATATGGGAGTAGTAGTATATCACTACACATGAGTATCATGTATAGTATGTGTGCCATATATTGCTGACATAGTCTGCTGATATCCTGTTTGTGTTCTCTTCCAGGGAGATAGCGCGTCAGCGTAATCCCACCTACTCTGTAGTGGAAGACGAGGAGATCCACCAGAGCCTGGTGCAGGAGTATGACATCCTGTTTTCCTGCACCAGTCAGAATCAGCAGGAGAGGGCTGCACTGTGGCAAGACCTTGTCCGTAGGGTAAATGTTATCGGCACGCATAACAGGACATATGAGCAGGTACGACATCATTGCAGTGATTTAATCCGAAGTGTCCGTCAGCGTGCATCAGATATCCACAGGCAACAAGTTGCCACAGGAGGTGGGGTGGCCACACATCCCCCCCTCACCAGACTGGAGGGGCTACTCCTAAGTGTTGTGGCTCCAGCCCCGGAACAGCAACAGCAGTACACCTGCATTATGATGGAGGCTGGTTCCACACAGCAGCACGACATGGAGCATGCAGGTAATATGCCATATGTACACTTGACTGTTCTGTACACTGTATCATATGCAATATCAATGGCACAGTTGTGCCCACTGACATTAATCTCATCATTTCTGCAGGTCCCTCCGGGGTTACAGCAAGGCAGGCCATCCATGCTGGTGAGTGTGTTTAACATAACCTATAATAGTCCTGATAATGCTAGTAACAGTAGTGTAACTCAGTAGTGCTCTTTGTGTATACTGTGGGGTGTGCATGTGTGCATGTGTGCAGGTGTGCCTGTGTCCATGTGTGCATGTGTGCATGTGTGCATGTGTGCCTGTGTCCATGTGTGCATGTGTGCATGTGTCCATGTGTGCATGTGTGTAGACGTGCATCACTGGTAACAATGTCTGGAGACTGTAAACTGTGTTTCCTGTCTTCCTCCCACAGGTTCTGGTGCTGCTCTGGTGACCTGCAGCAGGGAACCTGAATCTTGTGCCACAGGTATTGGTAATGATGATATTTGTGTAATGGTACAGGAAGGTGTGTCAGGGTCCGCCATTGGTCAGGCAATTGACAGTACACAGCTGTCAACCCCATCATTGCGCACAGTCATCCTGCCAGTACATCCTTTGTCACCATTGTCCCTAGATGATGGACAGGATACAGTGGGCATAGACCAGGTTAATGTGGTACCTGTGGCACATGCATCCCCACACAGCAGCCATGGGAAGGGTCCTCCAATGGTACCACACAGACAGTTGCCCATGGGTTCTCGTGCTCAACCTCAGCTATGTTTTGGACTGTCATGCAGGCACAGTCGTGTATGGAAAGGTACACCAGACAGGGTCTGAGGGAGCTGAGAGCATGTCGCATAGCCATGACAGACAGTATGCGTGACATTGCGGATGCTATCCGTAATTTCACCGATGTCATAGACAGACGTTGTGGGGACATATTACAGCAGTTCCACAACCAGATGTCCATGAGCCAGGGCAATGGTGGGCATTTGCGGTGTCAACGTGGCCGTATGCCGGCAACAGCAGCAGCTGGCAGTCGGCACGGATGACAACAGGCTCGCGCACTCCCCCATAGTGCCAGCAGCAGCCCCAGCAATGCTGGGTCTGTGCTGTCATCGGAACGCCCCAGGAGACCACGTGCACGTGGCTCTGGACAGTCCCAACAGGGACCTGTGTCCAGTCAACACACTCCCGCTTCTGATGACAGTACCCAGTCTGGCTTAGTACTGGATACGGTCCGTAGCACCCCTGCCAGGCACAGGTACCGTGTCCGTTCCCACAGACACTGATCTGTATGACCTGCCAGGTGCAGTCTGTGGCTGTCCACAAACCCCTGTATATGGCAGCCATGAGGTGGAACTGTGTGCGTGCATACACACATTCAAAATATTAACACCTAGGGTGACCACATACACGCACACACTGCACCAACACTGCCCCACCCTGTACTGCTGCCCCTCACCAACACACATACACACACATGTCAATTGGTGGTATCAGTGGCTGACTCAGGCATACCTAATCCACACCCTGTGCATATGATGACACTGTGCCACCTCCTGCAATCTCCAACATCATTGCGGGAACAGGTAAACACGTTGCTGATGCACAGGGTGACTACATAGAAGTGTATTAGTAGTATCATGTTGGTAACAGTACAGTGTGCTGCTATGACTGTGTGTTTATCCCAGCATGCCTGCTGCAGTAACTGTACGAATGTCCTGAATTGTTATCTGCACCCATAGTACATACCAAAGTATAACAGCTGCACATAATTGCATGGCAGTGGTAAGGTTGTCAACAGATAACCGCATACATGGGTAGCACAGGGGGAAAGCTAATGCAAGTAGTGATATGCAATGGTGGACATGTACAGTAATGGTGTCAAGTTGCCCACAATGACTATGCAATGTGGATGTTCGCGCATGTAGATATGTGTGCAGTACCAATGTAATCCAAATCACAAATAACTATGACATAATATCAGTTCTACCATGGGCATCTGCGCTGTGTATTCTTGGGTACATGTTGATAGTGCCTACATATTTGTATTGTTACTTACTGTTATTGTTACCCCTTCTTTGTTGTACAATGCACTACTTCCAGCCCTGTTTACTGTAGCTTTGTTTGCATGCATGTTCGCTTGGGGTTCCCTGGAACACTGCTTACACCTGCAATGCAGAGTTACAGTGCTTCTGTAGACTCCTAGTGACATCTGCATAGCGTACGATACGTATGTCAACTTTACACATGACAGAACGTCACTGTCTGTCCTGTACGCATGTACGTTGCCTGTGACACATTGCACATGTCTTACCTGGCATTTACCCATGTGTGCAGTCATATATGCCAGTGCTATGAAACAGTAGCGGTACACCCACAGATACACACCTTCAGTATGTTGTTCCCCATTGGCCCTATGTGTTGGTACTCACCATGGCAATCACACTACTAGGGTAGCATGTGCAAAGGTAACCTGTGAATCACCTCTATGGTCCAGTTGTGGTTTATGTGAGTCATGTGGCAATGTCACAGCTGCCACATGTATGCAGTCAGCCATCACTCTTGGCCAGGAATGTACAACACATGTGTGGGATGCCACCACACAGCCAATCTGGGGACTGGGCTCTCTGAACCCAGTAATGCCATACCCTGTCAGGTGGCATGTCATATACACTACATCCTGGACAAACTTCAACCCCAATCCGTGCTGCTACTATTGATAATACCCCTGAAGATGTTTCTGATAGTTTTGACCAATTCTTTACTGAGACATTTCAGGCCCTAGCTAGCCATCTACCTCCTAGCTCCCCTGGTCCTGAAAGTAGCACCCCTAGAAACCTACTTGCATTCAGCTGCCAACCAGTCACCACTTCACTTCTCTGTACCTTGATTGAAACAGTGAAACCCCCTACACTTTCTGCTGATCAACTCCCTGCCGAGTACCTATCAAAATCAGATGATGCTATTGCTTACCCCATCTCAAAGGTAATCAAACAAACCATGGTAGAATCTAAATTTCCCACCATCTGGAAAATATCATATGTAATCCCACTTCACAAAGGAGTCAGCTCTACTGAATTCTCCAATTATAGGCCAATAGCTATACTCTCTCCACTTGCAAAGATTATGGAAACTTTAGTCATAGACAATTCATGCACCACCTAATCCAAAATCGCCTTATGGCAGACACTCAGCATGGCTTCCATCCTCATCACAGCACTACTTCAGGCCTCCTAGCCTTTACTAACACCATAAACCATACTTGCAACACTAATTATATATCCTCAGCCCTCTTTTTGGATCTTTCCAAGACATACGATATGGTTGATCACCAACTTGTAATCCACACCCTGCAAACATTCTGTCTAGATACTGGAGCCTTCCAATGGTTTCAATCCTACCTGCATGGTCGACAGCAGGCTGGCCTCTGGCAGAACAAACTCTCTAACCTTCTACCTAACACCCTCAGAGTACCACAAGGCTCTATACTAGGGCCCTTGCTGTTCTCCATCTTCATTAACGACCTTTATACTGTCATCCCAAAAGTCAGCTGTATCCAATATGCTGAAGACTCTACTCTGATCTGCTCAGCCACATCTCCAGTAGAGTTATGGTCAGCTACCCAGACCACCTTTAATGCAATAGAAAACTGGCTTTCTGAACATCATCTGATCCTAAATCCCAAATAAACTAAACTGCTGTTATTTCACCAACACGTAGGTCTACCGCTTTCACCTTTGCCATAACATCAACTGATGGCACAATAATCTCCCCTGACCCATCTACTAAACTATTAGGTGTCATCATAGACAATAATCTCAAATGTGACCTACATGTTAAACAAATTATCAAAGCCATCAATAAAAAACTAGGGTCACTTTACAGAATAAAAGCCTTCCTAGCCCCTCCAGCTGAAGGTGCCATAGCTCGCTCACACCTTCTTTCAACCCTTCTGTATGCATCCCCTCTACTCTCGAATATGAACAAGACTGTCCTTAACAAACACTCAATTTGCTACAACCACATTGCCAGGTTTGCCACTGGGCTGCCTTTTAGGACACATCATTGCATCAATCTAAATCAGCTTGGTTGGCTTGCAATACCCAGCCTAATACAGTATAACCAACTGATTATGGCCTATAAAATCCTCTATAATCCGGACAATACTCCTGCACTTCAAATATTATCACCCCCTATAACAATCCTGGACCGCTTTGATCCTCTAACAAACTACTAATTCAGACTAGCAAATTTAATAACACAGCCGGTGATTCTCTCTTTGCAAACTCTGTAAGTAGATCCTGGAACTCACTTCCAGCTGATATTACCCTACTTTCCACCTTAGGTCAATTTAACACTAGACTCAAACAACATTTGTCACTTAACTGGCTATGTCAATGTATCAAGCCTGGCTAACTCGAATGTGTAAAATCTGTGAACCAGTTTACTGTGTAATTTAATTTAATCCTGACTTGTGCTCAGGACTAACATTAACCTGTGGAACATGTTTAACTTGCTTACTTATGTAATCTCTGTAAATAATCTGTTTGTAATATGTAATGCTGGTATTATGTAATGCTGTATCTGCTTACCCTTGTAGCTTTTCTCCCCGGGCCTCCCCTGGAAATGGACATGCATCCAGTCGGACTATCCCGGTCAACAAATGTAGGATAAATAAATAAATAAAATATATTACAGTGACTACAATACAAGTCAGATATTGACATGCACTGACAGCATGCTGAACACACTGGGACATATGTGAAGACTCAGAATAGCATCCTGCCTGAGCATCACACACCTCCTCAGCTGGCACACAGGCATATGTTCCGTCGGAACAGAGCACATGCCACACATGGCACACACATCCCCTGTGCCACACACTCACAGCCTGTAGGGCTACACAACACACCTGCTACAGATGTGTCAGGTACCTGTCTTGGGTGCTGCACTGGGGTCCCGCTCAACAGGCTGTATCTGGTGAAGGTCACAGTGATATGCCTCAGGGGCACTATGGTCCACCACAGAACACATGCATACAGGTCAGTCAGAGGCATGGACACATATGACTCACTCATTGACTATGCCAGTATGGCTGACCTGAGACATACCTCCCTGGACTACATGATAGGGAACATAGAATGGATCTCTCAGCATGTGGCACAGGCCAGTATGAGCCTGATCTTGGTTGCCAACATACCCTCACCAGGTATGCTACCACTATATGTGGGAAGGGTGTTGTATGTCTACATTATGCTCAGTCTCCACTGTCATTCATAGGCTATCCGCTGGTTGTCAATGTGTGCTTACATGCTAGGGAAGCCACAATGATGCGCAAGGGTCATCTTGCACGTGACACCCATGGCCCGATGTATAATGGCAAAGCTCCTTGGTACACACATACTGCCTTATGCTGCAGGACATGGTTTACATAGCCACCTCCATGGGTATCACACAGGTTAGGACACTAGCAATGCTGCTACACAACAACAGCAGTGTACACCGGAAGATGCATGCACCAGACACTGTCCTCAGCATGGTGAACTGCAATGTCTGTGCAGTACCAGATTCCTGATTCATGGCTCACAGGTGTTACCCATCACTGACAGGTTATGCCCCATACCATGCCTGTCGTCCCCTACACATGTAACACACATGGACAGGGGGGTTGTATCCCAAGGTACCACAGATACACACACCTCCAGGTTGTTGGGACAGCACAAAGCATCAGGGCCTAATCATGTGCAGCTAACAGTGTGTCAGACTGCCATCTGGTTCATAGCCTGGCACACACAACCCTCCCATACACAGGAAGACCACCTATCCTCCATAACAACACTGGCAATATGACAGTCTCAAGAACTGTGTTTATATGGCTGGACTGCATCCAGCCAAACATTGTGCGTGAGCATTACTGTAGCTACAACACACTAGTTGAAGGGTTCACATCATGTGGTCACTGAATTGCAGTGGAATGACGTTACCACTACCACAACAGGTGGGAACATGCAGCACCTGTACATCGACTACATGTACACTATATGGCCCAGACCAGATGTGTATCCCCTGCTGTAGGTATTTCACCATATACACCCACACTGTATAGAGACATACCACGTGCGGACCCTGCACAGTAAGACACAGTCATATTGGTATACATTGCAAATACCATTTATCCACTCGAGTCATGTGTCAGACATGGTAACTACTGCAGGTCACAGGTATTTATGTATATGTGTCACACACATACATCATGTGTGCAATGCCATTGCTGGTTTAGGCAATGGCATGCATTGTTATGTACAAAGACCCACACAAGGTCATACTGTGTGACACAACCACACATGGCAGTTGTGGGTTACCAAAACATACCTATCTGTACTCTGACAATGGTAATAGACACAGTAGCAGAGCGCACTATTGGCATTACTAGCCAACTAGCCCTGTTTGGCTGTAATGATAGTGTGGTGACATCCCCTCTGTTTACTGGGGGAATATGCAGCATCTGGTGTATTGTAGTATTTGCCAAAAGGATCTGTTCTTTCACACTTGCATTTACACACACCCTACTACCCCCACACAAGCTTGCAGGATTCATTCCCCTACCTAAGTCATGACACGTGAGAAAGACGCATTAGCAAAGGACACTATTCAGATTACTAGATAGTTCCTTTTCTCTGACTGTACTTATAGGGTACTGACAACATCAGTATTTTGAAAGGGTGATGTGCATCAGGTAGTGTGATCTCCTGATTGCCAGAACTAACATGTTTTTTATATGGAAATGCACACACAAACATGCCATTTACAGGTTTCAAATTCCTACCTAACTACAATATGACACTCAGGAGAGACGCATTAACAGAGTACACTATTCACATTACTGGGAGGCGTCTCTTCTCCTGCTGTACTTATAGGGTGCTGACATCATCTGTGTTTAGAAAGGGGAATGTGCATCTTGTAGTGTGTTCTCCCATTTGCCAAAAGGGACATTTCCCTCACACAAAATTGCACACACACTAACCCCCCTTATCCAAACACACAGACTTGACATTTGTAGGATTCATACCACTACTTCACTATGTTATGACACTCGAAACAGATGCATTAGCAGAGTGTGCTATTCACATTACTGAGAGACGTGCCTTCTCCTGCTGTACTTATAGGGTGCTGACATCATCTGTGTTTAGAAAGGAGAGTGTGCATCCTGTAGTGTGTTCCCCAGTTGCCAAATGGGACATTTCCCTCACACAAAATTGCACACACACTAACACCCCTCATTCAAACACACACCCTTGCCATTTGCAGGATTCAAACCACTATCTAACTATGTTATGACACTTGAGACAGATGCATTAGCAAAGCACGCTATTTGTATCACTGGAAGATTTCCCTTCTCCTGCTGTACTTATAGGGTGCTGACATCATCTGTGTTTAGAAAAGGGAGTGTGCATCCTGTAGTGTGTTCTCCCAGTTGCCAAAAGGGACATTTCCCTCACATAAACCCCCCTCATCCAAACACACACACTTGCCATTTGCAGAATTCAAACCACTACCTAACTATGTTATGACACTCAAGATGGACGCATTAATAAAGCGCGCTATTCACATTATTGTGAGGCTTCCTTTCTCCTGCTGTACTTATAGGGTGCTGACATCATCTGTGTTTAGAAAGGGGAGTGTGCATCCTGTAGTGTGTTCTCCCAGTTGCCAAAAGGGACATTTCCCTCACACAAAACTGTGCACACACTAACCCCCTTCAGCCAAACACACACACTTGCAGGATTCAAACAACTACTTAGCTGTGTAAGGACACTCGAAATGGACACATTAGCAGAGTGCGCTATTCGCATTACTGAGAGGCTTCCCTTCTCCTGCTATACTTATAGGGTGCTGACATCATCTGTGTTTAGAAAGGGGTGTGTGCATCCTGTAGTGTGTTCTCCCAGTTGCCAAAAGGGACATTTCCCTCACACAAAATTGCACACACACTAACCCCCCTCATCCAAACACACTGACTTGCCATTTGTAGCATTCAAACCACTACTTAACTATGTTATGATACTTAAGATGGACGCATTAGCAGAGCGCGCTATTCGCATTAGTGGGAGGCTTCCTTTCTCCTACTGTACTTATAGGGTGCTGACATCATCTGTGTTTAGAAAGGGGAATGTGCATCCTGTAGTGTATTCTTCTAGTTGGCAAAAGGAACACTTCTTTCAAACAGTCTTGAACACACACTAAATCTCTTCACACACACTGAGCATGTACAGGATTCAGACCCTTATCTAACTATGTTATGACACTCAAGACGAATGCATTAACGGAACGCGCTATTCGCATTACTGGGTGGTTTCTTTCTCCTGCTGTACTTATAGGGTGCTGACATCATCAGTGTTTAGAAAGGAGAATGTGCATCCTGTAGTGTGTTTTCCCAGTTGCCAAAAGGGACATTTTTCTCTTACAGCCTTTCACACACACAAACCCCACTCATCCACACACTAAGCATTTGCAGGATTCGAACCCTTACCTAACTATATTATGACACTTGAGAAAAACGCATTAGCAGAGCACACTATCCAAATTACTAGGTGTTTGCTCTGCACCTGTAGTATTTATAGGGTGCTGACATCTTTATTTCTACAGAGGTATGTAGATGTAGTACTACCTGTCAGGTGGGGGATAGCATATATATGCATTTGCAGCCATCTACTTCAGGGTCAGATATGCACATCGCACTGGCAGGTTATGTTCTATACCATGCTTTGGGACCACAGGACCTGTAACACACAACACAACCAGTCCAGAACACCAACTCACATCCAGGACACACACTTAGCTTCCCTGGGAACAGTGCCAGGATATGCAGGTGTTCATATACACCATTCCAGTTGTTAACATCAGGTGCAGGCATATTGTGTGTGAGAACTACCCAGGCATCTACCACTTTACCCTACAGCCACTACAATTTGTGGGTCCATGTGCTATGGCCGAACCACACACCACAGCCACATGGGGGAATACATAATGCACCTGTCCATCTGCAACGTGGGTACTCACTGTTCCACACCAGAGGTAGACCACCATTGTTGATATCTGACCATACCCACCTTTCCCTGGACATCCATATCCAATCTCCACCCCCAGGCAAGGTTGTCACTGCACACAAACTGTATTTAG
This sequence comes from Protopterus annectens, assembly GCF_019279795.1. NCBI lineage: Eukaryota > Metazoa > Chordata > Ceratodontiformes > Protopteridae > Protopterus > Protopterus annectens. The sequence goes on from NC_056733.1 coordinate 1,380,501,139, forward strand.
CACAAGCAGACTCTACATTTGTGTAGACTGGGGTTGACGACTTCAGAGGACCCATGCTGGAGGACTATACTGGCCACTCAGCATAATCCTTGACAATTGCATTCTATGAGCATGTGTACGGTTTGCATTGGTCATGCTATCCCACATATACCCATGACTGCTCCACAACAAGACACCTGTCAGCTGTACACCAGCCATATATGCGCTGTACAACAGACAGAGTGACCTAATACATTGCAGCGCTGTAGCCCACAGAGGGAGGACATCTGTGAACAGTTCCGGCATGGCACTTCATTCACACATACTCATTACAACACAGTGTTGACAGTGGAATCGTCCAGAGAATGCAGATAGGGCTCCCCTCAGTCTGTTATTGATGGACACCTACTGTCAGGGATCCGCAGCAACCCTCTCACAGCACACACCGACAACATGGCTGTGGCTTAACACATTCAATCCCTGGATCCTCCACGGTGCCCCTGCTTGACAGAGGCACAGCTCACTAGCCTCACATGTTGCCTTCTGTGACCTACTTTACAGTGGCACAGTAGCCTACTATCCTGGGGATGCAGATGCCAAGCACACTCTGGCTGAGCTGTCATTCCCTAGGGCAACAAGCCTAGTATTGACCTCTACACACATATGTTCAATTGTCGGATGCACAATAGTGCTCTTCTACTGTTTGCAGGTCTTTATTGCCATAGCATTCCCTGTTCCTATGACCAACTTGTGTATCTGTGGAAGATGTTTGCATATGACGGCGATCCACTATATCACTTATGTTTCTGTGGTCATTTACTGTGTGCACTGGGCTGATTGCTGTGTTGTGGTTGGTTCCTGGACTGACGCGTACAAATACCAGATATGTGTGGCCAACTGCTAAATGGAGATATGGCCTAAGTGTGTGAGCATGCCCAGTTCAGCCTTTCCATGGCATGTAGTCTGACATATGCCTCATTTATCAAAGTGTGCGAGCATGCCCAGTGTGAGCTTTCCATATGTTGCACTCTGAAGTCCACCACATATTTGGGTGTGTGTGAACTTCAACAATATCTCACATTTATGGTTGTGTGTTGGGTGTCATGTTGTGTACTAACTGGCCAACTGCTTCATGTCTGCAACAACAGGGGTTATACTCTGCCTGCAGGGATTGCATGGGATACTTTGCAGACAGTTCTCAACATACTTTCATAATGACCTAACACTGTAGTACCGTATAGTGTACTGGTTCAGTACTTTCACTATGGTGGACAGTATCCTGGGCTTTAGTCCTATGACTGCTTGACATCTTCATAGTGAGCACAACAGACTGTGTAGGGGCCAGTTGTGCACATATGACCATGTTGCAATATGTTCAGATATGGGCTACCTACACCAGGCTCGTCCAACATTGCTAGTGTATTCCACAACATGGGTGGACATTGGCAAACACTAGCGATGTTCCCTAGGCCATTTCTGATGCTAGTCACAGGGTGTTTTTGTCCTTCGACACACATTGTAACTGGAGTTTGCCATGACATATGTCATGGTTAGTATACTGTGCCTCCGTCTACCTCTGACATAAAAGTGATACCCAGGGTTAGCCTACCATCTCCCATACACTCATCAGGATTCCTCTTGAAGGGTGTCGATATGTGGCTCTCTGGCTGACTTGTACCAGGAGTTTACTGAAGAGTGGGGGTGCCTTCTGTGTTATGGATCATTCTGTACAGCTTGTCATATGTATGCCAGTGCTGGGGTTCAGGTCTCTCATGTGCATAGCTCACTGCCATTCAGATTGTACAAGGTGCAACATGTTCATTCATTCCAGGCTGGACATGGCTTCATACATCAGGCACAGCTTTCCTGTAGCTGGGAAGGATGGCGGTGTGTGGGGCTGCAGTTTGTTTACTCAGGCAACACATGGCATCTGTTCATGCTCTTTGCTACCCCTGGTGGGGTACTGTTGTGGACTTTACAGTTGATGGCGGTGTCTGCTGTGGTATATCCCACAGGGGCTAGTGTAGTCAGTTGTGATGCTGATGGAGGATGGCTGCAGAGCCACAGTGAGTTCCCCTTATCTACATCTGCCAACCTTCTTGTTTGGGTGGGTATATGGTACATGTTTCTGCAAACACTACAGCCACATGTTTGTCCAGTGCAGGATATGTATCACCTTTTGTACCCAGGTCTCACATTACATGTTAGGTACCTCATGGGTTAACACCTGTGTGGTAATTTGTGGGCACTTACTGTATATCCACGGTGGTTGCCTATACACAGTTCTGCAATTAGCTTGCTGACATGGCTATGGCTACAGTTGTCTGTTTGTAGGTGGCCCTTTTGTGGGTTGCTTATGTCAGCTGGGGGTCGGATATGGTGGGCTGTTTGTACTCCTCTGCATACATGTTCAGTCACAGTCCTTCCATGCTGGCCTATACCTATGGGACATATATACAGAACAGGGGTGGGGGGGCCAAGACCAGGCCTTGTGGGATGCCACTCATATCCGCTTTGTAGTCTGACATGGATGCGGCATGTCTGACCATGTCAGGTCTGTCCTTCGTCTGGTTTGCAACCCCTCTACTGACATAGGGGTATATAATTAAGATGCTGAACATATCCATACTGAACTCATACGGTATTGTCTAGAAGCATGTACACGGTCCAACTACACTGTGTGGACCACATTGTCCTCATCAGTGACCTTAATGACTGCTTCAAATGGGTCAGACATGTTTAGGGGCAGGTTCTGCAGTTACAACAGCCAAACTGTGTAGGGTCCAGTATCAGTAGGTCCACAATAGCCTTCTGTCTGCGGTACATACTGATCCTTTCCATAGCTGTGCAGAACAAGCTTGTCAGGATCCTGTGGTGGTAGTTTGGAGTATCCATTCAGGCAACACCTTTGTTGTGATGGACCACTGTTGTTGTACACTGCTCTTTGGGTACATATCCTGTGGTAAGGCTGACATTGGGCAGTAGTGTGATTTGGCATTCCATTATTCTTGGAATCCATGTTGGCCTCAGCACAGGACACCATCACATACCTTTGCTGCTGTGTGTTCTGCTTTGCAGATGATGGCTGTTACCTCAGCATCTGCAATGTCAGGGGACCATCAGTCTGCTGGGATAGGTATTTTGCACTCAGGAAGTGTGGGGGGGGTGTTTGCACTAAACCTGACAGGTTGTATGTTAGCAATATTTGTGTGTGTTTGGTATGTTGTTTGTAATATCTGTGTGATTCGGAGCATATCTGTGGATGCCCAACATGGTTCCTACCATCAGTTGGGTAAGCCTTGTGATTATCCTTAGTGTCCTGTACGTTTTGTATCTTCATAGGTTCATGGGTTCATACTAGGCTATACACCCTAGGCCATTAGTAAGCCTAGCCAAAGTGTGTATGTCTTTCGCCACCCCTTGCTATGTTTAATTATGGCCATTTATGAAGTTCTTCACTGTGCCTCTGTCTGGTCGTGACACAGTGAGGACCCCCAGTATACATGTACGGTCATCCATCCACTTGGTAATATTCCTGTTGAGGGGTGTCAGTGAGGGGCTCTGCCTACCATGGATTGGGATCATGTTTCTGGGTGTAGGGAGCCTCTGGGTTATGTATCTGTCCCTCCAGCACATCTTATTTCATTATGTGTTGAGGCTGACATCTGTGACTCTCACAGCTCCAATGGCTTTGATTTCCTGTGGTGTAGCATGTCCATTTCTCCTGTGTTGGACATGGCCTTGTACAACAGACATACAATGCCTCTGTGTAGGCAGTGTGAGACTGCAGTCAGCTGGGGTCACTACAGCCAGGCAGCATATGACATATATTTCACACCCTTTATCCTGTTGGTGGGGTAACTATGAGGTCTTCCGATCCGCTGCAGGTGTCACGTATGGTACATCCCATAAGAGTTATTGTACTAGATTATGGGTCTGATAAGGGAACAGTACAGCAGCACAGTGACCTATGTTGATGTTGATGTGAATCCTTTCATGATACGGTGTCCAGTATCGACAATCTTCATAGCCACATTGGCATTGTGGGTGTCACATGACAGATTAATGTCAACCTGTGTCCCTAGGTCCCTGATTACTCCTTGCATACATAATGGTTTGACACCTATATGGTAATTTCTGTGTACCTTGTCTGGTATTTGGTGGGACATTCATACTGTCCAGTGTCTTCGGATGTCTGGGTGGAGTTCTTGTGTGTGAGAGTGTGGTCTGTTGCATGCTACAGACTGTACAGCAGTTTTGACTACAGTTATGTGCACATGGGTGGTCTCCGCTGCTTTGTGCATTGTCAGTTACCTGGCAATATGGGTGTCTGTGCTGCAAATGGATACTCCCCCTACTTTGATGTTTTGTTGCAGGTGTTGGGGCCATAACACATGATATGTGGTATAACCTAGTAGTGCTGGTGTGCTATCACTAGACTTGCAGCAGGCTTCTGTCACTGCACAGACATCAATGTTCTCCATAATGGGAAGTGCCTCATGGGCATGCATATTGCAGTTTACACATCTGGCATTGGTCAGCATTACCCTTATGTTTCCTACCACTTATGTTTTCTAGGGTGGTGGGTAGTCTTTTTGGCCTTGCCTACATACGGCTCTATGGAGGCGGCAAAGGCCTTATCCAGTATCCAGACGCACATGGGTAACAGCTGCAAGCCATCTCTGGAACAGCAGCATGGCTTGTCATGCTTGACATCTCAAGCAGACACACATTAGACCCTCTTGGACTGACAGCTGTAACTGTGCCAGCTGTTAAACATGAGCATTCTGTGTTTGTACTGTGGCATCATTCTTGGTGAGGGTTGGATGCTGCACACAGCCAGTGTCATACCGCCCTGGGGTACATACTCAGAGGGACCATCCATGTCTCTTTTGATGTTGACCAGGGCGGTACATCTCAGGTAATTCACACCAGCATGGACATTGAGTGCATCATATTTCTGCTTGCTTTGGGGTGACCTGCGTACTTGTGTTATGTGGCATTTTGTGGCAGCCTACAGGCAGCTTGCTCTACCCTTTCCCTTGTTCAGTCTGGTGAGTGGGACAGCAGTGTGTCTGCCTATACAGACACCTATTACGACTGTATCAGGCATGTTGTTTCTCCTTCTGGCCTGTGACTGTTTGGCACAGCAGCTTTGCGTACTATTCGTTGCATGTGCTATGTTTGAAGGTTGTGGTTGCTTGTGATCTGCTTTGGAGGCTTCTGCTGGTGTGGTGTGTTTGTAATTAAGGCCTCCGGGAACACTTGTCTGTGTTTATGTGTTTGGTTTACAGTTGTGGTAGGTCTATGTGGGACTGGGTTTGTGGTGTATGTGGTTACCTTCTCCTCCTGACTAGTTTTGACTGTACTGAGTTGGTGGAGCTCAACCTCTGGTTTGGATACATGGATGCATCTATCACATATATTTGTATTTATTGGGGGGTGTTGTGGTTGTCTGTGTACTTGGGACTGGTGTCACATTGCCTCTGGATTCACAGATTCTACTTGTTGTGGCTGGACTTAGTGGATTGTATGTGTGGACATATGTTATTGCCATACTACTGGTCAGTGATTACTTCCCTTTTTATGTTTGCTCTGTCATGTGGTAGCTTCCTTATCCTCTTGCATGGTTTGGTAATGGCTGGAGGCCAGCATGCCAGATGCCTGCGTGTATGGCATTGTGTGTTGTTGTTATTTGTGACTGCATACTCCAAGCATTCCTGGCTGTGTTCATGAAATGCCTCTATAACATGTTCTGTGGTGTGTCCCATATTCTGCACTTGCACAGGGACTTTTGTGGATTCAACATAGGTTTTGAGGGCTGCAACCTATGCTTTACACATGTTTTTCACTGTGGTATTATGGCCAGGGACTGGGGTCAGGATGTGTATATCCAGTGTGATTACTCTATGGTCTGGTCTTACCAGTGAGGGGTACACTTCTCATCTTGCCATCCAGTACACATGTTGCTGATTATCACATCCAGTATGCTTACCCCTCTTGTGGGAGTGGTACATTGTTCCTGGGCATTTTGGTTTATGGAATCTGGGTAATTTTCTCCTACTGTGTTGGTGCTAGTATAATGCTCCTGGTGTATGTATGGGTATTTTTCAGTCAAGCAATATAATGTGGTTTGGGGGGCTTGATATATTCATGTATTCTGACATAGGCCAGGTGCAGATCCTGGTATTAGGACAGTAGTCTGCAGCAGGCTATATACTGGGAGGTGGTTTTAGCCATTGGTATTTGACCATGGCTAATCCTTGCTGCTTCTTGTTGTGGTACCAACATGGGGGTGTGGTTATCCTTGCCATTTCTTGCTAGTCACCCTCCTTTTGTAGCTTGTTCCATGTTTTGCGGCTGTACAGCACAGTATGAGGTGTGACCTGGTAGTGTTAGGGTGCTGATGTGAGTCTTGACCCAGTTCTCTATTACAGGACTGGTATCTACATTCTCCATACTGTGTGCGTTTACACTGCACACATCTTGCTGTTTATACATCTGTCATTGGGTAGCATTACATCTAGGTTCATATCCCTTGTAGAACCTATGAAGGTGGGTTTGTGTTTTGAGACTTACCTATTCAGGGCATGCTGTGGGTACTGACAGCCTTTGCCAGTATCCATGGGGCATGGCATGATAGGTGCATGCCACCCCTAGCAGGTGGTGCATCATATCAAGCTCGACATGTCTTCCCAGCCTGAAACACATTGGCTCCCCTTTGACCAACTGCATTACTTCAGCCAGTTATTGCACTTGATCATCCCATCGTCATTTTGTGGCTTCATGCTTGGTGAGGGTGGATGTTAGTCATGGTGCTCAGGTGTGCATATAGTACATGGTGTTACATTACTTAACACATAGCATTCATGCCTCAGATTGTGCTGCAGGGCTGCCTCTGTCGGATGCACATATTACACTTCCCTGTACATGTTTGTAAGCAGGTCATGTCATTTTAGGCATCCATTATTGCATGAAACCCACATTTGTGGGTTTATAACCTTCATTTTCATGTTTTATACAGCGCAGCCCGTTTTATATTTTTATTATTTTGGCATCGGGTTATATTGCCAATGGCCACATATTTGGCCATTGGCATGCTGCCTGAGTCATATGCACCCTTTTTTTTTGGAGCTGACATGGCTCCGTTGTGGAATTTGCAGAAACGTACTCAGTTGTCAACTGAGTACATTTCTGCAGCTAAAACATCTCTTACACGGACTGGTTTCTGCTTCGTGAATCGCTAATATACCTCATTTGCATACCTTTCAGATGCAAGTGAGGTATTTAGCATGTCCACGCCTAGTCCGTGTAAGAGACGTTTTAGCTGGTCTCTTACACGGAGTTTAGGGCTGTTCCTGGATCGCGAGGCTTGCATGGAGTGTTGCACGTCTCTTACACTCCGTGCAAGCCTTCGTGAATCCTGCCCTAACTTTATTTCAGTGTCTAGCGCTTTCATCTCTTACTTAAACAAGACATCATCAGAGCAAACAATGAGGGCAAAAAATCACCCTTGAAGTTCAGACATACCATCACATGTTTAAAATTAACCTGTCCACTTGAATATTGCAAACACTGTAATATAAAAAAAAAAGAAAAACTGCTAAATAGTTTAAATTTGTGAATAAAATTTCAACTAAATACTGATATTGCATTCCTAGTGCAGAAAATACCACAATCCTCATTTACTTCCTTTGGCCTAAAAGCAAAATACATTATTACTTTTAGAAGTAAAATAAGATGCACACAATGGTTGGTCAAATTCTTTCATAGGTGTAGCTTTAAGTCATATTAAGGTGCTCATTCAGAGTGGGGAAGGGGATTTAGCCAAAATTTAAGTTGCCATTGAAGTTCTTTAATCTTCTATATATTATTAAAGTTTCTGGGCAGTCTTTCAGTTTCTGGGCTGATACAGAAATTGGTCCACTGGAATCAGTGCTCTATCCTAGTTTACAAATTAGTTAACCCCCCTCTTCCCTGAGGTCTGATATAGACTGTTCTGTCAAAGAAGAAAAAATTATGAAAGTCAGGGCACGTAACAATGCTTTTTTAAGTAACTTCCTATGCTTTTGTTGTTAACTGTCTTTTGTTCTTAGACTTGTAAACTTTTCTAACTACTGCATGTCAGCTCCTATGCTTTAGATGTTATCTGCTTTTTGTTTTTAGACTTGTAAACTTTTGTAACTACTGTGTTTTGAAATTACCATGACATTTTCTATGTTGTTCTAAATTGTCTGTACTATTTGCAGCTTTTCTCCCCGGGCCTCCACTGAAAAAGGGCTTTAGCTCGATCGGATACTCCTGGTCAACAAATGTAAAATAAATAAATAAATAAAAAATACATACTTTTTTTGGTTTTGTTTTTTTAATAAAAAATTAATCCCCAGCCAGCAAGCCCTCTCCCAGCCAGTGGGCCCTAGGCAATGCCTTAGTCATTTAGTGCTGGATCCAGCTCTGGTCTCACAGTAGGAAAAAGAGCTTGACTATCAAAACTACCTAAAGGTATGGACATAGGAATGAGCACTACCAAGGGTACTACAAGGGGGCAAGTCTTTTAGATCCATATTGCGGGCCCTATTGTTGCTGGGTATTGGTGTAGTTATCCTGGGATATTGCTCCTTGATGTGTCAGTGCTCAACAGCTCAAAGGTAATTGTACAGCAACAGTATTGCACTGAAGTTACAAAGATACACTGGAAGAACAGAGCCCAGAGTAGTCCAACAGAAGTAGCAAATGTTTATTCCACAAAGTGTTAACGAAATATGAAAAAAAAAAACAGGACAACCATGCT